>NW_027103507.1:741370-998455 GCF_902728285.1 Clytia hemisphaerica
TCAAAGGCCAAGTTTTCAAAGAGAAAATATTTTATTCAAGCTGCGATGCTCAGATCTCAGATTTAAGAAAATGCTGACTTAAGGCCCCTATAATAACTAACAAGTCAAAAGTGAATAAAGTAAGTATATCCAGAACATTCTTAAAAACACAAACCTAAAAACGCAAAAATACGGCCAACTGAACCAGATGTAATGGTTCTTATAAAAATCGTGCCATTTGAGACTCGTGAAATATCCAATATTATCTTACCAGCGAACTCGATTTCACCATTCCCATCAGCATCCGCCTCTTTCAACATATCCTGCACTTCTTCTAATGTTAAATCTTCACCAAGTTTTTTCATACATTGCCATAATTCTTCTGAAGTAATCGTTCCATCACCGTCTTGGTCAAAGAAGGCGAACGCCTGAACAGAAAAAAAATTGGATAAAGTCTTGTGGCAGAAACAATCAGAAACTATCTTTCCCGTGGGTGATGTTTTCGTCAGTAAAGTATGATTTACACTCGGTAAAAATATGGTCCAGTAGTTTATGATTGAAGAGGGAAACTCGGTGGAAGTGATTAATTATAGTACAGTTGAGTCTCCATAACTCGAACCTCAAATGTCCCCTTAACTCGAACAAATCTGTGTTCCCATGCGTGTTCGAGTTATGGAGACACTACTGTATCATGATTATACGCGGCAACTAACAAAAAAACAACAATCAGGAACACAATCTCAAAATACCCAAATAACGCAACATTAGGAAAATTAATATCACATACCTCTCTCATTTCTTTATTGATATCAGTAGCACCCATTGTTTGTGACATGATCTTTTTGAAGGATTCAAAATCCAAATTTCCTTCAGCGTCTGTATCTACGTCTTCCAACATTTCTGATACGAAAAGAACATAACACCCATGTCTCAATGCCCATGTGTGAATCTTTTATAAGTGTTAATCCCTTATTGTTTAATACACCCCCTTCTCACAGGTAGGATTTTTTCAGCCAGCGGGGATATATAATATTGATAATCCCATAATTTTTATGGCTGGGGATTTCAACTCTTTTGTCAGAAAATTCAGTTGGGATGGAAAAAATAGCATAACATTTTGCGGTGAGGACTGGTTTTTATGATTATTTTCAGCGGGGACAAAAATGGGTTGGGATTTCACAACCTCGTTCCTTGCGTATTAATCAGCTTTTTTATGCTTACTGATAACGCTTGATAACATTCTCTGGCGTCCAATCAATAGCGTAAATAAAGCCTGGGATACATAGGAACGAGGTTGGGGATTTCGCTCATTGTAATTCAAAAAACCAACGGGGGATTTTGAAAACTAAAGTGGCTTCCAACGGTTGGTCCAGAGCTCAGTGTAGTTTTCTAATAGAGATAAAAATTCGGGGTATTTTTGACACTGCGACAATTGTTTTGGCCAATTTTTGCAATGGGGAAGGGGTGTCACCGGCTCTGTGATACTGGGTGTACAGTAAAATGAAAGAAAGGCTGAATTTCACAGCAACGATCCATAACCAGGGGAATCCTGGGGAAAGTGTAATCAATTTGAGTTTTAACTGATAATATCTCACTTATTTTGAGGTAAAAACAGTTTTTTTAACCTTTGATGTCACCATCACTAACAGTTTGACCAAGGTTGGTCATTACTTCACGTAATTCTTCCATTGAAATTGTTCCATCACCATCCTGGTCAAACATACTAAATGCTTCACGTATATCATTGGTCTGGTCTTCTGTCAGTTCGGTAAATGTCTGAAAAAGTAAAGTTTATATCAAACACACTGTGGTCCAGCCTGATAGACGAAAACCTTTTTATTACACAGTTAAACCATTGACTTTCAAGCCCGAAGGACTAGACTCTCGTTCTGGTTGGGAAATAAGTGGCTTCACTTTTTCTTGCCTGAGAAAGATTAGAGATCTACTCTAGTCCTTCGGGCTTTAAACACAACGAGTTTAACATACAAAATGAAAAATTTGGCGGGTGTGAAGGTACTGGCTAACCGTGGTCAGAAAAAGAATATAGAAATGTACAATAAAAATTTCCTCAGACTTCACGAATTTCAATTTTGGCCTATTTCAAGTTAAGACATAGTACAGAGGTCAATACAAAGCTTTTTATCTCAGACAGAATATAGACTTTAAACAATGAACCAAGATGCTTCAAATTTTGTTGAATAATTTTTCTAGATGAAAAAATTAGAAGAACTTCGATTGTCAAAGATTTTAAATCTCTTTTGGTTAAATACCACAATCATGGTCGTAATATTTGAGAAAAAAGGGAAATCCTCCGGGAAGTTTTGTAACCACAATCGATTTGTAAGTGCTCTAAAGTAGGTTGGAAGGGTAGAGTTTTAACTCTGAGTTTTAACACGAGGCTTAAGACGAAGGATCTGATGATCCAAAAGTTCAAAAATGGTTCAATGAGGCTCATAATATAGCCTGGAGGCCTATAAACCCAAGCCAAATTGAAATATCCGATTAAATTTTTGAGAGATGGCCCAAAATCGACTTTCTCGCCCGAACTCCAAATTTCAAAAAACGCGGAAATAAGCTGAATTCTCAATAGATTTTGACCATGATTGCAGTAGTAATTCAATGGGCTGATACAGAATTTTTTGCTTGCTTCTGCTTATGCATATCGAAATTTACGTAAAATTCTGCGTCGATTGGTATACATTTTAAAGGCATTTGAAGAAAAACTGAGGCCACAGGAGCCTCAAACTTTCGATAAAGTCAAACTTTCGACCAACTTCCAAGAGGTCAAATTTTCGATTTCTAAAAAGGCTCTGAGAAAAAATGCCAGCACGGTAAGTTAACCTTGGTTGCTGCACAGGCGGCTGAGGTTCGATTCCAACTCGCAGCTGCTCACTTGGCAAGTGAATGAACCTTCGCCCGGGTCAACCCATGCCATGTGAAGGTGATTGGGTAGTCAGTCCAATGAGCTGACGGGGAGCTCATTGAAAGTGTCTATATTTGCGAGAATGGGCCTCACAGTCTCCTGTAACTCAACCAAATAAAAATAGAAAAAAGAATGATAAAGAATACCTGAGCTTGACTTTTCTTTCTGTCTTTGTTATCTTTGATATGTTGTTTTCGCACTTTATCAATAGCTGTGTGGAGAGCGTCTAAGAATCCGTGAAAATCCACTTCTCCGCCTTTTTTCTCAATAATTTTATCAAAGATATCGTTTATTTCTTCGTCTTTGGGTTTCGGTTGAAGCGAGCGCAGAGCAGTACGAACTTGTTTAGCGGAAATGATTTCACGTTTTCCATTTGTGAAGTAATTGAAGACTGCACGGAAATCTTCGATATCTTCTTGATTGAATATGGAGTATGCCTGTTAAACAAAGAAAATATTTGAACGATTGAGACTAAAGGGGTAATGAGCTCAGAACAGAACAGTTCAGAGTCGATAATGCAAACCTCAACTACTTATTATTGATTCAAAATCTGAAATCTAATCTGGTGATTGTCCGATCAAGGGATGTCATGCACTCTACTCCAGAGGAATAAGGCGGGTTCGTGGAGGTCAAAATTCTTGCAACGTTACTAATCAATTTCATAACCTCATTTCAAAATTTGAAATTATTTTGATGATTCTATTAAAAGTTATTAGAATTTCAATTTTTATGACGTCATCAAAATAGCGCAAAATTGAGGATTTTTGCGAATTACGCAAAATTGAGGATTTTTGCGAATTACGCAAAATTTAAAAATGAAAAAACATCTGCCTAGACTGAATCTTAATCTACTTAGTTATACGCTTCGTTTGAGCCCAAAATGAGCTTCTGAAAATGATTTGTAACGTTGCAAGCATTTTGACCTGCAGCACTCAGGAAAAGCAAATTTCAAAGACGTACTATAGTCTTTGTTGTAGACTTATTAGAACTGCGTTGGAATACCGCAACAGTATTACAGAAAATAATTTTTAACCAGTATAACGTGGAATAAAGGCTTCTTCTAAGTCAATGACCCACTAGGTTCTATCCGATTCTCCCAGTTCTGTAAATTATACAATTCGGGCTTGTAAAACTTAGACACCGCCAGCAGTCTTTAAAAAATACAAACCTCCAATTTGTGCTTCATCGTCATCAATGTGGTCTTTTTCAAAACCATTTAAAAGGTCTTTATTAAGTTTCTAATATTTTCAATTCCAATATTCCTCAAAAACACATTAAGTGTTGAGACGAAAGTGTACTATATAATTCGTACGTAACATATGTTACACGTACGGCTATAGGTATCTCAATATGTAATATGCTTTTCCGATTTTATCTAGATCTTAAGACATCAAGATATACCGTCGACAACATATTCCTCTTAAAGCTGCGAAATATCGAAATTATTATAAATCTGTGCTTCTGTACTATGCTTACTCGGAGAGAGAAACTCATTTCGAAATCAATGAAAATCCACTTTGCTGTGCTTTTGATCTCAATAACCCTCAGGGATATCTTTAAGCTAATTTAAAATGATTAAGTCAACCTTTCACAAAAGAAATACTTAATATTGGATGTCTTCGATTAATTGATTACGCTAGAGGTATTAAATTTGCAAGCATTTCTTTTATAAGAATCTTTGTAAATTTTGACTCCAAAGCTAGGTTGATCTAGGTTGATCTGAAATTCGTGACCTCTAGACTATTTTTAATATTTTGCTCACCTTGACTTAATCTTTTAGCCATTTTTTAATCTGAGAAAGGGATTTTTCTTAATTTGTTCTTAAGTTTCGGTCAAAATTGAAACTCGTTCTTGTTTAACTTTTCTTATAAAAAGTGTTTACAATCGTCCAGGGTGACTCTGTAAGAATATTTGATGTGTACTTTATGCTTATAAAAAACTTTAAATGGATTATCTAGGATACAATGTCTGATGCGCGTGATTTTGCATTAAGCAATGTTTTCTGTCTAAAGGGAGGGATTTGTCGAGGACCTATTTGTCACTATAGTTATTGCTAATTAAAATCACCTTAAATTTAAAGCTAATGAAGGAAAATCTTTTCACTGGGTGCCTTGACGATTAATTAGATGTTATTTTTTAATTGCTGCTTGTAATTCAAAAAGTTGGACTGAGATGGAACCTGCAATATAAAATATGTCATATAAAGTTTCATACGTGCTTATTTTTATAAGAATGTACTCTATTAGAAATGCTAACAATATCACCTTAATAGAATTTGGCAACTGCCATTTTAAGAGTATATATTTTTACATCCAAATCTCCAAATTGCCAATTGTTCTTCAAGAATGCAGGCAAAAAATGCCATATTTTTGGTTGACGTATGTATTTCATGTAAAAATTTAGGTTGGATTCGGACCTTTAGGAATATTTTAGGATGGTTTTCAATCATGTCTTAGAATTTTCTACTCATATTTATCTTCTTGTGACATTCATACTTTAAAGAAGATTTTTCATGATATGATTCTATGAGCCTCTTAGTAGTGAAAAGCATCTTATCCTTTTCAAGTAGAAAAGGGATTTGAAAGAGATAGTTTGAATAAGCGGTTTAAAATGAAGACTAGAGAAAAAAATTTGAAATTCAACTGTGACCTGGAGACGTTATATTGCATTGGAAGTTTCTAAATCATTTCATCGTTGTTTTTATAAGAACAATTTAAGAACAATGTCGGGCATGGAATTATACTCAATTTCAAGCAATTTAGGGGTCAAAGTAGTGAAAAAGCCTAAAATACCTCACCCTATTTAACCTTGTAAATAAGAACAGGAGCCTCGTCAAAAGTGTACTAGTTCTTATAAAAAAATATATCTTATCTTTACAATGTTCTTGATCGATTACAGTTGTGCAGGTGCCGAACCGCCGAATCTGACTCTTAGAAATTTAGACTTTCACAGTGAATGTGCTCATTGATGAAAAGAAAACATATTTGAAGATTTTTTTTGACTGATATTACAGGAAAAACTGTAAGGATAATAGACTTCAAAATTGACCATGAAAATCTGAGCAAAAAAAGTCAAAAGTCAAAAGTCTCGAATGGGTCATTCCATTTCATATCTCATACAGGGGGGTTGGACGAAAATTTCCAGGGGGTATAAAGGAGTATTTTTTCATAGTTAAAAGGTTATTCTAAAAATTTCCAAGGTGTAAAAGACTGATTTGTTCGTCCACCCTCACTTCTAAGATATGAAAATAATTTTCAAAGGGTTTTTTGTAAGAATCTTTTTTTGCCTTGAAAAGGTTCATGCACCCCCTCCCCTGTATGACAATTTAATGGAACAGCCTAAATATACCAGGATATAAGCACAAAATCCGGTCAGCACGACGTCAAGATGAGTCTAAACAAACTTGATCTGAACTTATTTTCAACACTGCAACCTCGTCCCCGTGTATCCCAGGCTTTATTTACGTTACTTGATGGACGCCGGAGAATAGCAAGGGTATTATCTGTCGCTATCAGTAAGCATCAAAAAGCTGATAATACACAGGGAACGAGGTTTGACAACACTGTACATATGATTTTTGAATATTTATAAATCCATGTCTTGTAATCTAGGTCATAAGAGCTGCAAAAATGACTTTTCAAACAGACCATCCACCAAACCAAAATTATAAAAAAAAGGGTTTTCATGTGTCAACAAAACATTCAAATAGGTTGGGAAAAAGTAAGTAGGATAAAAGATGGGAAATAGGAAAGAATAACATAGGGTACCTTATATTGATTGTTTCCATTCGCAGATGCCATCGTCACTCGGTCGACAAAAAAATGATCAAATAACTGCAAAAATCAAATATAATATACGGTTTTAACTTGTCAGATTTTCGCGATTTTAAATCCAAGAAACTAAGAGATTTTTATCACTTCTCGAAAAAAATAGATTACAACACTCCTTTAAGACAAAGTAGGGATCAGGAATTTTTATATCCCTTTATATACTATAAAGAAAAAAAATTCTGTTTGACATTTTTTCGGGAAAAATATGTAATACAATAATTTTCAAACCTTGTAATCATATATAGTGGTCTCTACATTGAACATCTTTTCAACATTCAAATAACATCCATGCTTCAAAAATGAGCTGAGAAAGGCAGGGGTTAAGTGCTTCCAATATAAGGTCAAACTGTGATGAAAATTAATGAAATTCTAATGGAATAAATATCTAACATGCTGACATGCTATGTTACTGATGTGAAGTTGTTAATTAAAATTTGAAATTTTGTTTGATATTATTTGCTTATTTGGTTGTCTAATAAACATGCCTCACATTATATAAAATATACTTTTTTCATAAGAACATCCTAAAGTTTTCGGAATTAAGCCTAAAAATATGTTCTTGAAATTAAAATGTTCTTATTTTCACCATTTAGTGCGTGTTTTTGTAAGATTCCCTAAGGAATCGAGTGTTTTAGGGTCCGTTAAAGCCTTGAAATGTTCTTAGCTTGTTCCTAATATTTTGGTTCTAGCAGCCTTGTGTTCTTATAACGTAGATGACATTTTTTTGATGTCTATTGATTAAAAAATCAGTATTTAACAGTTTTGAAGGATGCCCTCTTACTCAGCTAGATGCGTTCCAATATCTAAATAAGCTACATTCTCTTTTTTTAAAGAATCAATAAATTCTGTTGTTAGTTCAAGACTTATTTTGTCCGAAATTGTTTTATTTTCAATATAGTTTGTTCTTATAAAAAGAAACATGTATACTTTATTTTCATACTTTGAAGACCATTGAAGGAAGTTTTTAAGTTGTTTTTTGGTCTTATTGTTCTTATAATTAAGAAGAGTGCATGTCCCTGTTATCTTTAGATCCCTTTAAAGTGGTCACAAAAATCAGATACAGAAATAGTCTGTGTAAAATCAGATTAGTCTGGAAATTGTAAAAATTTTTAATCAGCCAGGAATCCTGTCTTGACAAAGATAAATGATTTTGATGAAAAAAACTTCAATATGATATATTCACTTGTGATATGGAAAACATTTCTATAGAAGATTTCGAATTTTTCACAAAATCTCCAAGTCTCATCAAAAAAATGTATTTCCCAAAAGTCTTAAAATCTTCGATCACAAGATGGACTTTTTTATGATTTTTGACTGCATTATAAAGCGATACACACCCAACATAATATTTCTTATTCCCTCATTGAAACCAAAACAAAGAAATAGAAGCAAAGTATATTGTAAATGTCTGTATGGATTGATATTACAAATGACAAAAGGGGATGATAAGCACTGACCTTTATAAACCCTGGATACAGTTTCTTGATCCTGACAAAGCAAAATCTTTGATCGGATATTTTCGAAAGTGGTATCCTAATGGTAGCACTATTCAGTGTTGGTGAACAAATTTTAAACGGAAAATTTCATTGAATTATTAAATGACCCACATGGAGTAGTGCTACCATTAGGGTACCGCATCTCTGAAAACCCCGATCAAAGATTGTAGATATAGCTTGGTCCAGGGTTTATAAAGGTCAGTATAATAAGATATAATTCCTCTGTACAATACAAAAACAAACAAAAAAGAATTATCTAAAACATAATTATCCGAAAAAAAAAATAAGGCCTATAAAAAATGATAAGATACAAAACAAACAAAAAATCTTATAAAATTTACCTAAAAAAAACAAATAATTCAAAAGGTTGTTGACTCATTGGAGTGACACCAATGTGTCAAAATTAGGGAACATGGTACGAAAGACCCCTTATAGCAAGCTCGTCACGATTCAGTCGACGGAGAACCGTTTATTCACTTCAAAGATTTCACATTACAACTACGAATCTGTGTTTAGATTTCTAAATTTCAAATCTGTTCAATACATTATGAAAAATCATCTCTACGTTACAAACCCTCGCACGGAGACAAATTTCTAGAGGTCAATATTTTACATTTTTAATTTTGAGCTTAATTAAGCTAATAAATGTGAAGTTCCAAGCACTTCCAGGCAGGGTGTTACGAAGCATGATGGTACGGCGATACTCCCTATTCTCTCGGATACACGTTTTTTTCAAATAAGAACAAACTATTAAGAACATTTTTAAGCTTAAACTCAAATGTCAAGAATATCCCAAGCCTTCAAAAAGCTGGATGTTTTTATGAAGAAAACGTGTACCGACAATCAGAGGGGGCAGTATCAATTTAACCAATTTGGTGAAGAAGTTTCTTGTAATTTCCATGGTAGCCGATACCATTATTGACTAATTGCCAAATTAACAAACAATACATACACTACCATAAATCAAATAATATACAAAATTTAGGGTTAGGGGTTCAGTTCTAAAGGTTAAAGTAGACTTAACATGAATTAATTAACGTGATGACATTAACTTTGGTCTAAAAATAATAATATTCCCCTGGTGATTAATTCGAATAAAAGAAAAAAAGATATTGAAAAAAAATATTTTTATCTTGTTTAAAATTCTGTACAAAAATAAATATTACGTTTTTTTTTATGATGAAGGTTGACAGTTAGATTCTGATCCACTGTCAATAACTAGAAGATAATTTAGAAAAGAGATGCTTTTTAGAAAATACAAAAATGTTCGATAATCATTTACAATCGATAGAGTCGATCATTAAATCGAGGATGATATCAAATATTTCAAAATACATTGTGTATTCATCGTGAAAATGCATTTTCCAATTTCAAGAAAATTTTGTTAACCAAGTCTCTTTGAACCTCATGATATCGAGTGATCCATTAAGAGCAAAAGCGGGTTTGTTGCACCCACTTTATTATTCGCGATTCTGCAAAATATACCGTTTATTGGAGACTCATCGCCATGAAAACCAACAAGCCACTGCATTCCGTAATACTTTTAAAAGACGTCCCAGTTGTCCAGCCTGGTGAATCACGTCTCGTATCCACACCTAGGTTTTCAAAAACCAAAGCCTCATACACTCTCCAGACCACCTGTTGGAGAACAAACATCTCAGAAAGAATTTTAATGAGGTTTGTATTTACCTTTCCAGAATTGTAACTTATCTTTGGTAGTTTTGTGGTCTTTTGATTTTCCTTTGCCACCATTGATAGTATCTTTACCGAACTGGTGACGGAATTCTTTGGTACGCTTCTTGATCTCTGCACGATGCTCTTGGTTAGCTACACCGTACTCCTGAAGCGTGAAAAAGATTGAGAAAACTGAAAGTTTTAGCCTCGTTTTGGTGCTAAAACTCGTCCCCAGGCTCAAAAAATTAAATTTTTCGAACATGAAAAAACACCCCCAGATATTCACGCAAGGAACAAGTGTGCCTAATTTCAGCCAAATCTGACCACTTTAAAAGTCTCCGGGCTGCCCTAAAGTTTTTGTGACACGCAGACAGGCAGACACACATTGTCAGATTCTAGCTCAATTGAAGGTGAGAAAAACTCGAACCTATATAACTCGAATGCCTCCATAACTCGAACCTCTATAACTCGAATGTCTATGTTAACTTGATTAAATTTTCTCGTCCCTTCAGTTACCAATACCTTATAAACGTTAATTCATATCTCCGAAATTTCCTAAACTCGAAGAAATTTGTGTTCTCCGCACGTGCTCGAGTTATGGAGACTCCACTGTTTTTAGTTAATTAAGCGTTGCGACCGTAGTCGGAGATCCCAAAGGCTCCTATTTCGATAATTACCCCCCTGCAGGTAGGAGGGGGCACCACTCTCTTTCTCTGGATTGCTCCATATACCCTAGATCCTACTATCATGCATACTAGCATGTTTCCATAATGGTAGCTCAGAGTAGATGAATGAATCCAAATTAAACAGTAACACACCTTGAGGCGATTTCCGTCAGCCCTAAGTAAAGCTTGGCCATCAACATTGTGTGATTTGAAATTATTAACGTATTGTGCTAGATTCATTTCAACCAACCATAAGCCAACCTGTAAAAATTGAAAATAAAATGGTTTAATACAGTTAGTAGAGATTTCATATTATCAGGGCCATACTTCGGAGACTCAAACTTGCAACCCGCAAACGTTTAGTAGAATATCTCTATTTTGCTTTGGACAAGATGTTTCCATAACAATTTAAATATAAATGGGCTTTCCAGAAATAGTCCGTGCCCCACCCCCTATTGAGGATATCGGGGGAAGGTATCTACTTTATAAGAGGGTGATGATATTCAGAAGGTACAGGACAAAATGCCTGGATATCCAGGGGGTACAGAATAAAAAATACTCCTCAGCCCTTCTATCCACTTTTTCCGGTTGGATATTCAGGGGGTCATTATTTTTTAAGCTAGACACCCAGGGGGGGGGCTGTGGAACTCGAAAAATATCCTCAACAGGGGAAGGGGGTACGGAAAATTTCTGGAAAAGCTTAATCTTTGCAACTAAAACTACATTGTATTCTTATAAATACCTGTCTGACATCCCAGCCAGTAGGAGGCCGTCTTGTCCAGTGAGTGATTTCATCCTCTGTTGGTTCTAAAGAGAATCGATTTAGAGGGATGGTAAATTCAAACAGACTCACAAAAAGTGGCCTTAGTGTCGTGGGGGGGGGGCTTAGATACTAAGTATGTGGCCCCTAAAACAAATTTTGTGTCTAAGGCACTGCACCTAACCTTAAAATTCTATTAAAAAATACATGCGAGTTATTATGAAGATTTGAATTAAGTTTTTTCAGATTCCAAAAAATGTGATTAAAGATCTGTACACACAATAAAGTTACTAAAGTTGTTTGTTAACAATAGCAGTGTTCAAAGCAAACTTTTCAGCTGAAGCCAAATACGACAAATTATCCAAGGTTTTGAATATTATACTGGATTATTTGCCAAATTCTAAGGCGGAAAAGCCTATTTTTACCTTACGCTAAGACGCAAATCCATCTGAATCGAAAGTAACTGTGAACACTAATAACTGTAAATTCACTCATATTCCAATCGAATCATCTTCCAATGCAGAACCAAAGCAACATTAGTAATACTTCAAATTCTTCCAAAAAAAAAATAAATTTGGAGAACTGGGGTAGAGTCAACCTACCTGTACCGTTTTCGACGCCAACATCAATTCCTCTCTCGTTATAATTGGTGGGCGTTGGATCGCGATTAAAAGATCCTGTTCCCGCCCTTTGAATGAGGGCGGGCGTGTCAAAGAGTGACGACGACGCAGACGAAGATGATGGTGCCGATAATTCTAAAGTGACGTCATCAGGTGACGTTAAAGTACCGTTGATATTCGCCGGAGACGGAGTTGTCGATGGGATTTCTTGGTCATCCGACATTGATTGTTCTGAAAAAAGCAACGAAAGGTAGATTAGTACAAAATATTAATTTCCCTACCTCGTCTCCGTGTATACCAGGCTTTGTTAATATCATTTACCATTCGTAGAAACAAATTTTACTGACAAACACACCAAATTTCTGCGAAATGTGAATGATTTCTTTGTAGTTCTAGCCCTAATTCTTCTTATGCTGGATGTGTTGAAAGTATCAATAAATAGTAAATCATATCAATTTGATTGGTCAATTATTTTTCGCTTATCTCTTCTCGAAACTGACCAAAATATTAGTAATAGATAAATGAGCTTGAAATAAGAGATTGGTTTGAAGTCAGGTAAAATAGGGATTGATTATAGTTTATGATTATTAATAGGTTTTTAATTTGAGTATTGTAGTGCTCAAAAAAGTGAGTACCTTTCTGATGGAAGGGAACGACAGCTTCCTCAGTACCATTCTCGTTCGCGTGCATCTGTGACATCGATTCCGTTTTATTCCGAATCGGAACAACACTTGAATCCGTTGGTGTATTTGAGCGTTGATTCAATTTAGCGTGTAACTCATCCACTGGCATCTGTATGCCGCCGCCATTCGGGGTCGGGCTCCTCGTCGATGGTCTCGAATCTGATAAATCGACGTCGTATTCAGTTGCAGCCTGAGTCGGGAGCACGTATGCCGACTTTGGTCTTTCCATCGCCGACGTTGAATTCGATTTAGGTATTTGGTGTGGTGCAAATTGCTCATTCTCGCTTGACCTTCGTTTCACGACTTTACTCTTTTTGAACACTTTGGGTAAATGAAAACCGAATTTGTGTTTTTGTTTTTCGTGTTTATCTAAATGTCCGTTCGATTCGTTTGATGTGAGATTGGGTACTGATTGAGCTGCAGACATGCTGGCATGAACTTCAACGTTATTATGCAGGTTACGTGGCAACGAGCTCTGTATAACATGAAAAATGAGAGAAATTAGGAACAATGGCTTATTGACTGAACTGGTTGACTCTGATTGAAAGAGACTGTAAAGAGATCGACTTAATTTTGACAGAAATTTATTTATTTTCTTAAAGTAACTTTATCTTCTTATACTCTTTTTTATTTTTGGTTAACTTCGCTTCAAATCTAAAAATGAGCAAAATTCGGCACTATTTCTCCATCTAAAGTAAAACTATTTTATGGTAGGAATGCAACAGTCGCATCTAGGAGAGAGAAAAAAAATACGACAAATTTTTTAACAAATCTGATTCATCACCTGTTTCGGTTGTTCTGATTGGAAATTTTCATTATTGTCCAACATTTGCTGTCTTCCTTCGCGCGTTGGTGGTTTACGTTTTCCTTTCAAATTGATCTTATCTTGCGCCATTTTGTTGTCCAATACGGGCGTAGCGGGAATGGCTGAATCGAAACTCAAGCTCTTCGACAATGCTGGAAAAAATAGGAGTCAAAAGATAAAAGGGGGAATTTAGATTTTCAGCACACTATCAAATTTTTTGAGATCAAATCAAATGGTCTGGTCCATAAAAACTGATAGTCCGTACTTTTTAAAACTCTACTTCTGAAGGAATAAAGACATAACTAAAAGTAAAACCTAACCTAAGTAATTTTGAGTAGCTCGATTTAAGCTTTGTAGAATTCCCTAAAATTTTGAAAACGAAAGTGAAAAATGAAGAAAGGGAAATTATACAAAGCTTATATCAAGCTGCTCAAAGTACGGACTGAGAATTTTTTTGGACAGACCTCAGGTTAGTTTTTCATTCAAGAAAATGCAGTCGCTGAAGATAGAGGATATACTCTGAGGATACTCTTGAATGGGCTAATATTATTTGAGCTATTTTTCTAAACATTATTTATGTTCAGAGAATAAAATTCAAAGTGAAATAAATAATAATCTTCATCTTTTACTAATTGAATCTTTTCGTCAAAGAGTAAAATTTTAAGGTCCTACTCCCGAATCAATCGCTGAATCACAAGGAATCACGGCGCTGACAGAAACTGTGACTTGATAGGTGTGAGCTAAGAAACATAATGGCTCCTTGGTTGACTATAGCAACTTACAAACTTTATCAGCAATATCATTATCACTGCTGTCATCCAACACGGAAACACTTTGATCAAAACTCTCATTGATTTTCGTTGGCGACTGTTGGAAATATGATTGGTCAATCTTGATGCTATGAGTTCGTCCTATATCAACATTGGGATCTTCGTTTTGGTTTTTCTTGACTTTCGTGGTTTCATCTTCACTCGAAGATGAGGCAGTCGATTGTTTACGCCTGTTTGGTGATTGTAAAGTGACCTTTGACAAAAAAATGATCATCGATTATTTTATTCGTTATACACCATTCAAGAGGAAGGGGTGCGTTACGCCACGCTAATCTTTTAACTCGATACCGGTAGTAGGGTCATAAGAGTGTAACGAACCATGTACCATTCGATAGCACCCATAGAGGCGGTGCATAGACTCCAATTCTAGTTGACAATTTCCCGGAACGATCTTGGACTGTACAGTGACCTTAAATTACCACCCTGTTTTTTGACCCCACCCGAATAAAAAACTCGAGTCGAGATTTAATAATTTTTCTTTGTTGAGCGTCTACACGAATGACATTTAAAGGGTTAAATTGGGTGATGGGTATCGGGTAAAAAAGGCTAAAGGAAATATTCGACCTCCAAAAATTTGAAGTGAAAGGGGATTTTTGATATGGAGGAAAGGAAAATGTAAACCACTTGGACCTCTTTAGAAATAAGACACCCTGAATATCTTTTCTCAGGCAAACAACTCAGATTTCTTCTGTATTTCAAACGTAAAAATACCTGTTCGGCAATCTTTTCAGCTTCTTTGTCCAACCTTTTCCATTCACCATCAACAGATGAGATAGAGGAATCAAAGAATTCTTGAGATTCGTCACGTTTCATTTTGACGGTAGGTTCAGTGTGACGTCTTCCAGATCCGCCACCGTATTCGTCCAATGAGATTTTCTCTTCATCCACATCTTCTTGGATAAGTTGAAATTGTCCTTGGTCATTGTCGTCAATGCTGTCCTCCTGAAATCATTTTAAGCATGGGTTTAGTCTTTCAGAACAATGTCAATTGAATAAAGGACCTGGTCAAGGAACACAAGCAAAAAAGTTGAAACCCTTTTAATGCTGTTCTCCTGAAATCATTTATGAGGCATAGGCAATTTCAAAGTTGAAATGAATCATGGGTAATCAGGACCACCGCGCTGTGATAACGACTTTCTGTTGGTCTAAAATATCGCCTGATTTTGCGTCTAGCCAACAGGAAGCCGTTATGGAGGCACAATCAGTCCTGATTACCCATGATTCATTTCGACTGCGAAATGGCCTATGGCGAATTTTTTTAACGAATATACATGTTCAGATGTTTCAGGATTTTTAAAATTTGTCACTAAAAGGGTGGGGGGGTAGGTAGTAGTACAAGGGGTTGCGTTATGATTTTATAGGAGGTTTCTGATTTAGCTCCCAGAAAAAAATCTGGAACCGCTCGAGTCTCTTTCTCTTCTAATCATAATTCATTTTTTTGGTTCTTTTTCAACTCTTATTAGTATTTAGTAGAAGGCTAGTTTCCAGGGGGCTAATGAATGTGCGTCGCTCGTGATCAACAGGATAAGAAATCTTGAAAAGAAAAAACTAGATTATACCATCGTTGTTGAAGCGTCCAAATCGATCACTATCTTCTCGATAGTGGGCGTTGCTTGTTCATTGGGCGGTGTTGTCAAGGGCGGAGGTGGAATTTTTAACACAGGTAACGAATCTGGAATTGCCCGCTGCCGTGGTGGTGTCGCCGTAATAGTTTCACTTGTTAACACTGGTTCCGTTGAATCTAATTTTAAGTCTAGTGAAGATTTCTCAATAGTAATGTCTTTTTCTGGTTGTTTTTTACTATCGTCGATTTCAATGTCTGGTATAAAATGACCACGTGGTGGTTTTGGGACTGGGTTGGGTGGACTTGATTCGCTCTCTATATCTGGTGCTTCCTCTGTATCAATCTTTGGTGAAATTTGTATGTTGGTGTTTGCGTAAATTGCGGTTGTTGGCAGTGTAGTGTCTGTATTTGCATTTATGTCGGTGACGTCCACCGTCGACGGTTGAAGTACTATACCAACATCGGCGTCGTTGGTGTCGGAATGTGACGGCGACAAGGGAGGGGAGATTGGCTTTAACACTCGATCAACTGTAGGTGGAGCGATACCAAATATATGGTTGGGCGGTGTTACAACTGTTTCACGCTTTGGTAACGGCACGTTCGGAGCGTCGACGTCGATAGAGAGTGCCGTGTCTTGAGTTGACGAGGCGTGAATGTCGACTTCTGGTTTGACAATAGGAGCGTTCTTAAGAGCTTCTAGTTGTTCTTCTAGCTCCTTGACCTAGATTGGTACAAAAAGTACAATAATTTTGAAAAAAATCAGTGAAACTGTAGGTACAGTAGCTGTAAGGAATGAAATCAACAAACTGGTTAAAACCCCTCATTTTTGATTTTAATAATGCATACCTTTTCTTTTAGCTGGTTATTTTCAATGATGTATTGATTCTCCATTTCTTTTTCAGCAGCTCTGTAATAGAACGATGAAAACGGAAAAATCAATCTCAATCTCGAAAATTGATTTGTTCAGCTTTACTTTATATTTCGAATTTGCAAGAGGAATTTCAAATGAAAGAATTTCAGTTTCAATCTAAATCATTCATTTGAATTATAACAGCTTTGGTTTATAGTTGTTTGACATTGTGATCTTTGTTAGTAGTTAGGAGAAAATCTCAAATAGTAAATATACATACCCTTTTTCCATTTTGACCAGAAGGCTTCTCAAATAATCCACTTTTTCGTTCAGAACTTGTATTTTCTTATCTTTCTCGCTATTTCGATTCTCCGAGTCCTCTAAACGTGCTTCAATCAATTTGATTTTGGAATGGTCTTTCTTCAAAGTTGCAAACTCTCCAAGTATGACGTCATTATCGGAAATTTTCTGTGACAGTTGAGCATTCTCGGCTTTTAGTTTCTCGTTCGTTGTCTTAACGTCGTCTAGACTAGCTCTCAGCTCTTTTGTTTCTTGCTCAAGCTGGAAGAAAATTAAAACGCTACCATTTAAGGTTAACAAGCATCAATTGGTAGATAAAATCCATTACAATATATAAACCTATCTCGCCGGGGAGAATCTTTTGTTTGTTGTTTTACGGGCCAAGCTACCCAAAAAAGAGGGTCGGTCGGTCGGCGAAAAAGTAAAAAAAAAAGAGAGTAGAATTTCAAAACTTTTGAAAATTTGGCAGTCCGCAAAGCAATGAAAATAAAAATGTACTACCTAGATAAATTATCTTTATTCCCATTTTTTTAAATTTCAGGGTCGGTCGGGCCAGTAAAACAACTAATCAAATCGGTCTCGCCTTATCTGCTGAATGCAATAAATCTATTTTAGCTCAGTATTGTTAAACTGAATTATAAAGAAAAGGTCCTTTTTACCTTGTCTTCTAAGTGGCTTTCTTTGTCCTTGTAAAGATTAATTTCTTCTTCTCTTTTGGACTTCAATTCTTCCAATAATGTCTTCAGCTCGTGATTACTTTGTTCCAAGGCTTCTAATTCTTTCGATTTGTTACCAAGCTCTTGAGAGATGGATTGGTTTTGTTCCGACAGTTGGCGTTCTTCTTCATGTTTTGCTTCAAGCATCTCTTGGAACTAAAAAAATGTAAATAAAACAAAATTCGTTAATTTCACAAACCTGTTTTTTATAAAGCGCTCGAATCTTTTGCCAGTATATAGAGTCGTTATTTATATGGATAGCTCAGTAATTTAGGATTTTTTAAAGCAGTCGTTCGATTGTTTTCAAAGGGTCCACGGCAAGCCGGCTCGATTATCTATGAACTGAACTGAACATTGGAAGAAGCGGGGATCCGGACCGCTGACGCTGGCGCTTTTGATGATTTAATCATTTGAAGTAATTTTGAAGTTTTAGATTAAAAAATCTAGTTCCTAAAGGAAGGGTAGTAATTATAAAAAATTATATCTAAAGAGCCTTCCAAACGAGTTACTCGTTAAAAAATAATAATCGAAGGGTCGTGTAACCGATTTTGTTCGATTTGCAAACACTTATCTAGTGTAGTCCAGGTTAAAAAAAAATACCTGATGTTGAACAACCATAATAACAATATCTTTTGAACTCAAATCAAGAAAAAGTGTGCTCACATCACATTTAATAATTGTATATTATCAAGTGGTTTTCTTTACATGAGCCCAGTCAGCTACCTTCACTCGTAGGTTCACAGGCTTCTAATTGATTCTTCAAATTTTTCTATTTTTAGACTTTAAGCCGGGATAATATGTCCATGAAATGAATTCAAATGTCACAAGAGAGGAAATCAAGCCAATTTAAAGATTATAATCGGTTTATAGATGGATACAAACAAATTAGTCTGAATAAAACATTAACCATTGTAGCCCATCAAATTTCAGTCAGCTCTTGCGTCTATTATAGGATTATCTGGCACCCAGATAGTGAAATTTTCGAAATATTTTTACCTTTACGCGCAGGGGTAGTTGAACCCGACTGGGGACGCGGCACATCAAAGGCCGACTCTCTGATGGGAAATTGGCCCGCTCCTTTAGAGCTTTAGCGTGCGCGACCGCCAGATCTGCCATTGGAATATCAGATAAATTATAGGAACCCCTTAAGTTTTTTTAACTCTGAAGATATTTTCAAACGCTTTTAAAACTTAGCAGTAGGGTGAAGTTGGCTCCTTTGAAAATCCTATGAACCCACAAGGTAACAACTACAAAGTTCGCAATCCAAAATCGATAATTTGGATACAAATGTAACCATCAAGTTGGCGCAATTGTTATCTACAAAATGCGGGAAGGGACTTAACCCCCTTAGTTATATAGCAATACCACACTAGAAATGCTGGAATCCACTGCAAAGGGGTCAAATCCATCCTTTGATAATACAAAAGAATAGAAATACAGAAAATCTCTCTGATTGAAAAAGAAGGCCTCGTGGTCGCGTTGATCCCGAACTTAAAAGGGTCTTCTAACCTCCAAGAGTTCTTTGTCTTTGACATCAAACTTGGACGTGAGATCTAGAAGGTTTTCTTCAGAAGTGCTCAGTCTGTTCGTCATCTCTTTCAATGAACGTTGCAAATCATCCACTTTGTCTCCACTTCGTTTGCTACCCTGAAAAGCGTGTCGAAAATATCGGTGAAACTTGTTGATTTTGGAAATGGAGGCACATTTTCATGCAAATCTTCGACCATGACCAGAAAATCATTAAGTTTCATAATTTGATTTACCAGATGAGGGAATTGTTCAATAGAAAGTTGCTCAAGAAGAATCAAATTTTTATTTTTTTGGTACAAAGGTGTTTTCAAGTCGCATAATTCTTGAACTAATAGTTTAGCTAAACCTAGAATCATTCCCTAACGATCCGTCAACAATGGTTTTAAAATTTCGTGAGCTAAATAATGCGTGATTTTGCTCTATCAACGTGCATTAGTGCGAGTGAGCGTGCGTAAAGTGTTTATTGTGCAAATGATTAAGCTAGAACGTTAAAAGATGAGTGTTTCGAAGTTATATTAAAAAGACTTGTATTTGATGCTTCAAAGTAAATAAGGTGTTTTCAACGGAAAAAAAGAAAAATATGAAAATGAGTACCTTCTTTATTTCATTTTTCAACTTTCTCTGACTGTTAACGAAAGGTGACTATGAGAAGAAAATGGAAAAGAAAAAGGTTGAATGAGTGAAAAATGTTAGATGAATGAAATATCAAATTACTCGTGTCAGTTGATATTCGCCGGTTAAGAACTCAAAAACCAGTAGCGGCCTGGCTTAACTTTCTTGGTGGTGCAAACTATGAAATTGGCGCCCCTGGTATTTTTGTCGTTATTTGCGCCCTCCATCATTAAGTGAAAATATTAAATTGTAAGAGCAGTGACTGGTTGAAAGTAACGCCCCTAATCTTTGAAATGGAAATTATATACCTAGTAAAGTCGATTTAGTCTATATTTTTGCTTTCTGAAACTCTTATCAGAAAAATTACCTGATAATCTTTAAACTTTTGCGCCGCTGGTCTTACTTTACTCCCACTTTACTCTGCATTAAAGATCATGGCTGAAAGAGGCCCCCAAAATTCAGAAGTTGGGTAGAAGGGATCGTTGAAATTTTGGCGCCGCAGGCAAAAAATTTTGGTGTAAGAAAGATCAAACAGCTTAAAATGATTTTCTAAAACGGAGAAAGTTAGTTATTATAAGACCACAAAAACCACAGCGAGAATCAAAAAGTTTTGATCATTTTGGCAATATCTCATTTTGGGGGTGAGCGTTTGTAACTAGGGGAAAGTGAGCAATAAATTTGAGTCGAATCGAGTTTGCTAAATAATGTTAAATTTCTCTTCTTGCATCAAAACTTGGATGTCGAATGAAACAACAGCCGCCATCTTGGATTTCCATCAAAACTGATTCTTGTATCCGTCAAACAAACATTTCTAGCGGGCCGCGGAAGAGCACTCTCATACGCCCAATTCATAAGGGCGATACATTCTCTTTAACCCCTGGTGGATACACAACACTTCTCTTACTTCTGATTTAATATTGATAGAAGTTTAGAAAAAAATAAAGAGAAGGGATGCGAGAGGGTAAAATAAAGCGCCGCAGGCGAAAAAAATTAACATTGTGTTCATAGACGGCGCTATAAACGCGCCGGAAGGGCGCCAAATTGCCCAATTAAACATTAACAAAATTTTGGCGCCCCCTTGAAAAGCTCTTTTGGCGCCCCTCTTAGATCTTTCTGGGTGGTGCACTGCACACCCTGCACCCCCTGCCAGGCCGCCACTGTCAAAAACTGAAGTAATCTAAAGTATAAAATAAAGTCTTTATCTAATCATATCTTCCCCATTCATTAACACATACACATCAAACTTAGTTTACATTAAAGTTCCGCTCAAAATCTTCTAACTGTAAGATACTAAATACCTTATCGGGGAAAACTTCGTCGGGGAAAAGTGACGAAACTTTGGACAAGTGACGAAAATTTTCCCCGGCCTTAATGCGTTTACCAACTACCAGCAAGTGACGAATTTTTCCCCGACGAAAATTTTTCCCCGACGAAGTTTTCCCCGATAAGGTAGTAAGTTTATTCATCTGGTGGGTGTTTTCGGAGCCGGGAGCAAGGGAGTATGTCCCATTCTTATTTGCACTAGACCTGGGAGGTCGAATGTTGAGGCACAGCGCGTCACCTATTCCAAGCTCCCAGTGACTTACCGCCTAGACCAGATTACCCAATCTACTGAGCTGTACTGAGCTACCTAACCACAAGATACTAAATACTACAAGGTAATGTCTTGTTAGTACTGAGAATATTTTATACAAATCATTTCCGCATGCTAGCTTTAATATACTAAAACTTCCACAATTTCTAAAAATCTAAACTGCATTATTTAAAGATAATATCTAAAATACTGGTCTGCTAATTTGGTCTGCTGTCCCACTTTTACTGATCTCACCCTTCTTTTTAGGGAATAGGGATAGAAAAAAAGGACAGACGGGATAGCTAATTGAAGAAAAATCTTTCTCTGCTCTGGCTGCTGAAAGCAAAGAAAGGTTAAACGAGTGCTTTCAGCCTTCCTATTAACGGGTTTCTGTAGTGTGAAGGAGAAGGTAGGGTTCTAATTTGTCTACATCCTGACTGACTAAGGACGACGGTAAATCAGCACTTTTACCGTCCTCGATTTTGCGGGTCAAAACTGCAGGTTATTCCAAATCGCTTCATTCACTTTACCGTCCTCAAAAGTGCAAATACATAAACTCGCAATTATTGCTTTCTCTAAAAAAGAGTGACGGAGTGATGTTAAGAAATACCTCTGTGGCTGCTTTCAGCATTTCTTTTGTTTCGCTCAAATTGTATTCAGCATCATGCGCTCTTTCTTCAGCCTGAAAAGTTATAAAAATATATGTTCATTAGTTTACATCTTGCACTCTTGCAAACCAAATATCCTGAAAATAATAGCAAATTTCTATTTACTTAACTTTACCTCGACCTTCGTGATTCTCATATTATGACTATGAGGTGGTAAGCTTCTGATTGGGTCAAAAATATGATATGTAGTGCTATCTACATAAGTTTGTCCCTATATCGAGTATTTTGTACTAAATTTGTAATTAAAAGAGTTAAACAATAGAATTATTCTTTCCCTTTGGAAACATAAAAATAGGTTAATTATCAGGTTTAAAGAATTCCTTTCACTTCCTACTTTCGAGAAAAATCAGATGGGAGAATGATGTCAAATAAATAAAAAAATGCTGTCATAAGCATCTATTTAAACTAAATCACTTATACACGCTTTCTTTCTAAGAATATCCTACATTTATAAAGACTTCATATGCTCATATCTGAGTTTTAAGCCTAAAAGTATTGTTAGCATTTTGTTAGTATGGTTGTGCAATTTCCTAGATATTGGGTGATTTGATGTTCATGGACTTTAAAATGTTCTTAACTTGTTCTTAATATTTTGGCCGTCGAGTCAATTTCTTATAAACTGTGTTCTTACAGGTTCTTATAAAAGAATGTATCACGTTCGAAAAATTACCCTCATTTGCAAACATACAAATCAAGGAAATACATATAAAATTGTTTGTAATATTTCACTACACATCAAAACCAGTTTAAAGAAGAAGCCATGATCTTGATTGTTTCAGCACATTTATGGTGTAAAACCACTTTAACCGTGCATAAGCAATCATTTTTACCAAAACAAATAGTCCCTTTGAGTTCAGTTACACTCTTTTCGAAATAGAATACTTCCAAACCGGGCACACAACAATGCCCGTTAATGACGTAATTTGAAAGCTAAGTAAGACTGCGACCGCAGTCAGCTCCTCTTTCGATAGCTATGCACCCGTAGGTAGGGGAGGGCGCCACTCTTTCTCCCTAGATTGCTCCATTTACCCCTGATCCTTGTCTTAATTGCTGATTATCAAGCAGAGAGACATCAAGTACCATTTTATGAATCTTTGGTATGACCCAGCTGGGGGTTGAACCCACAACCTTGCGCACCGTAGCCGGATGCTCTACCACTGCACTACGGTCGCTAAATTTGAAAGCTAAACAATACTGTGTGTCTGCTAGATAAGGTAATCGGAACATTTTGATTTTCTTTTGATTTTAATTTTAACTTCTTTGGAAAAACTTTCTTAAAGAATTAATCTAAGCCATAAGGAGTATTTCACCCTGCTGGCAAGTGTGTCAACTCTGCATTAGAGCTTGTACACAGTTCGTTAGACAATGGCGATGATAAGTGAAGTTTCAATAAAAATAATTATACACGTTTTTTTATAAGAGCAAACTATATAAGATTAAAAGGCTTCGAAGGTCAAAATGTTAAGAAAAAGTTAAGAACATTTTAAGGCTTCGCGGACTCTAAAACACCCAATTTCTTAAGAAAATGGACAAAAATACTCAAAAAATGGCAAAAATAGGAACATGTTAAGAACAATTTTAGGCTTAAAACTCAAAAAGTTCTCAAATTATAATCAATTTACCTTCAGCAATTCCATTTTGACTTCTTCCAGTGTATGTTCCGCTTCCAGAGTTCTTGTTTGGTACTCCTCGACCTGTGCCATGGCTTGGTTCATCTCATCTATGTGTTTCTGAAGAAGATAATGACGAGGGATTTGTAAGTAAACGTTTTGGAAAAGGAAGGTGTTGGACGTCATAATTAGATTCCAATCCAAGAATGTCATACACGCATTGTTTTACACGTTTTTTCAATTCATCATGAATATTCTTAACTTTTTGGGAAAAATCATCCTGAAATATTCTTACGGTATTCTTAAGTTTTGATTCAAACCCAGCTAAAATCAAGCATGTTATACATACCTCAAGCGAAAATTTGGCATTTTGTGGAACCTTTTAGCATTGCTGCGGAATGATTGGCAATTTTATAGTAAAATACTCTGAAAATAGGCATTCTTAGAGGCTCAGTTGCCAAATTCCATGATGGTTATATTCTTACCATATTCTTAATTTTTTAGCCAATTTCATCATGACTATTCTAATAAAGTATATTCTTATAAAAAAACGTGTATAAGAAAAACGAGAGTTTTTAGAACACTAGAAAATACGAACAATCAAGAACAACACTGAGCCTAGATATATGGCTGGATATGGCTAGATCAAGATTAGTGAATTAGGGTATCAAGCATACCGTTCTAAATATAAGGCCTAGGTTTAGAGCGCCATGCATGGTATCAAGATACTGATCAAGATACTGATCAAGATACTGAAAGTATCTTTAATATTTTATACAATTGTGTATAAAATACAATCTCGAAAATCTTTGTTATTTCCAGTTTATGAGATAGGTTGGGACACTTAGGTTGATTAGTTAGTATACAGAATATTGTTGAGAAATGTTCATGAATTACCACAAAATATCTAGCCTTTCCATAGCTAGAAACTAGTACAATCCACATCTTGTGTCAAATGAATAATAAAAAATGTCCCTAATACTGAACAAAGCTACCATTTAAAATGCCATCAAATCAAGATTTTTTTAGCATCTCAAACTGACTTGAAACAGTCTCAAAATATCAGCTTAAAATAAAACAGTCTTCATAATAAAATCCACAACCAATGTTTATTTAACGGCTTGACAAGACCAATAGGAACAGTATTTTTTACTCAACCAAAATTCTTGACACATTCTTTAGTCAATTAATGTAGACACTACATTTTTTTTTTCAATTTATACAAAGTTTCTCTTAAAATGTTATAACATCTTAAACAATCATAATCAAAAATATCGTCCCAAATGTTTTGAAAAGGTTTATCTACAGTTATTTGTTTAGCTGTTCTGTTTAGTTTAAGTTCAGAACTCCAATGAGGTTCTCTGTAAAAACGATATCAAACACCAACAAATTTCAAGTCACATATTTAAGAAATTCAGAAGTTCCACAAGTCTGGCAAATTTCTTCGAAAGCTATAATCATACAATCTCATTGCAGGGTAAAAGCAAGCAAGTCAACTACTCTAAAATGAGTATTTTGTCTCAAAAAGGATATTAAAATGTAAACTAAAAGAGGTAAGTTCGTTCATCTTTTAATATATTTCAAACAAAAAAAGAGATTTTTGATATTATAATGCACTCAGAGTATTATTTGGTCTGTCAATTATAAGTTACAATTCTATTGAAAGTTGAGCCTCATTTTATTCAACAGTACTTCTTGATAATGTGTGTTTTGAATCACAGATTACTGTGAAGCCCGAAGGGCTAGATAGAGTGCTTTGGCCGAAAAGTGTGCCGTTGTAGTAAATCCTACATAGGTCATGTGACATTACAATAGACTTTCACTTAACCCCTGACCAATCAGAAGTTTTTTTCGCAGATTTTTGAAAACAATAACAACAATATTTTTGCAATAGATATTCACTTTTTTCCTGCTTTGAAAAGCTTAAAAAGCACAACATCAAGTCCTTCGGGCTTTACAGAAATCTGTGTCTTGAACAAAAATGCAAAATTCAAGTTCATCGAAAGAAAGAGTAGGAAATAAGCGTTGAAGAAAGTTTGAGAGATGAGGAAAGCTGTAGCACAATATATAGGTTTTCTAAGAAAGTGAGAACCAGATAAGAAAATATGATGAAGTGTATGAGAAACTTTTCGAAAAAATCATAAATCTTCGGATTAAAGTACAACGAGGGAAATCTTGAAGTAAATCATCGAAGACCCTCCTGAAGCTTTCAGTAGTCTTTAAAGCACCGAACTATCAATCATAATATACTAAATTTTCATTTCAGTCTCTCCTAAAAAACATCGATCACTAGACAAATTTATCTTTTAGAAATTTTCAAAACTATCAAAAGTGTTTTATGGTGCAAAATAACTTGAGTACTTAGCAGCAATTTTCTAGCGTCGAACCAACAAACTATTTCAAAAGAAAATACAATAGTGTTCATAGGGAATATTAAGTTCGCCATTTCTTACCTTCATATCAGGGTTGTCCAACATCGGTGCACCAGGAGCATATTGCGTCCGCTTGTTCTTTTCACGTCCCATTAGAAACCTAAAGAGAAAATTTCAAAAACATAAAACCCATCAAACCCTTGAATTCAGATTGCATATTCAAGAGTAGTGTGATAAATCGTCTAAATCAACCCAAACACTAATATAATACGAGATTATTTGCTCGAAAAATTACTTTTGGGATTAAACCAGTCAAAGGAAAAAGAAAATATTGAAATTTAACATCATCACTATAAAAATAACATTTTGAAGTTCGTCATGATTTAGATATGCATTTCATTTATAAGAGATAACACATTATTTTGTTGACAAACATGTTTGGTGTGCATCACTTAACTACTAGTTTTGTAAATATTGATGACAATAGAAAAATATCATAATATGGGTTATATCTATGCTTACAAAGGGTCCCATAGAGTTTAAAGATATAAATTGCAGCACAGCTGGGGCGAAGGGTTAGCTAGCATTTTAAAACTTCTTTGTTGCTTAGCATTATGGGCAGGATGCAACAACTTTTTAAGTGTTTAAAGCCAACATGGTTTTTGTTTCCTGTGGAAATATTATGTTTTCTTTTAAATGCTTGAATTACAAAAAAAACATTACAACTTATTTATTATTAAAAACAAGTGTTAACTTGTTATAGATATAAAAAACTAGTTATAAACATTAGACTGACTTGATTTGAAGCCATATATTTCTTTTACCCTTACTTTTATTAAAATCTTTGTCACGTCCCGCCTTTGCCAATAACCTTAAAGTTTCGTCACCGTTTCCCCACTAAGTTTCCCCTTTAATAGTATGTTTATATAATAAAATTGAAATGTGATTATTTACCTTACAATACCGTTGGCACCTTTGAGAGTTTGAGCAGCAAAATATTGAGTGACACCAACCAAAGAAACACCATTGACTTCCAAAATTTGATCATTGACTTGAATCCTAAAAGAAAAAGACAATAATAGTTTGAGCAGACAGGTACCCACGATGATTAAGGGGCTTAAAAGCGGGCTTAAAAGTCAGTACAGATTGTTGGACTCTTTGTTAATTAAATTAGTGAAAACAAAAAGCAAGTGCGAATATCTCCCACGAACTACAACCTTCTTTATAAAACTATATAAGAAACAAGGGTTTGATGGCAAAAATATCAAGAGCAAGTTAAGAACATTTTAAGGCTTTATGGACTCCAAAATACTCAATTTCTTAGGGAATTGCACAAAAATACTCGCAAAATGGTGAAATTCTAGCTTTCTTCAAGCCTCATTCAAAATCAGAAGGTACACATTGGTTTGATTTGAGTGATATGAATACAAACCTTCCATCCTTTTGTGATGCACCTCCTTCTGTAAGTGTCTTGACAAATATTCCAAGTTTCTCGAAACCTTTTTGTGTTCCAACACCAAGCCCAATGATACTGAGACCCAATCCTTTCTCATCTGAAAAATAAATACAATATTTTTTGTTTTTGAAAGAGCATTTTATCAAAACATTTGAACATAATGTATGGAATCCTTAAACGAATAGAAGAATCACAACAGAAATCATATAAAACTTCCAGTAATTTAAATACATTTTAATCCGCTGGAAGGTCCCGCCCGTCCGGGTCAGAACCAGGCCACTGGGGGTCGTACGGGTGTGGAAGTTGAAGAAATCGAATCAGCAAGTCAGAAGAGCTACTATCAACGAATAACTCATTGGGGCTCGATTTCAATGTCCTTTGTTTTATGTAATAGTAACAATAGTAAGAAAATAAAAAAGTTAAGTTTTCTTGACAGAATAGTACACTACAAATGAAAAGACGCTTAATTAAGGCACTGAAAAATTAAATATAATGACAAAATATGCTCCAGAGATTCGGTTTATAAGAATTCACTGAACAGGGCTGATTTGAATTTTAAAATAAGTGTCACTGTTATGAGAAGAGGATAATTGCAAACACTTTCTGCAATCTGATACTTTTGTAGGTTGATTTCAAGAACTTGTTGTTCGAATTAAGAAAACGAAAAAAAAGATAAATAAAAATATTTTGATCATCAGGCTGTAAACATCAAAATTCATTATAAAAATTGTTCTACTTATAATTTGCTATTGCATTATGGGTAACATATGTCTCTAGAAAAAAAACCAACATACATTTTAAAATGCAGACAGAATAAATGATGTAAGCAGATGTAAGAACAATACTATGCAAAAGGACTTTCAAAACTTTCTTATAAAATCCAAACAGATTATATATATCTGTGATTTAAAAGTGAGAGAAAAAATCTCAATACAAAATGTTGTGGGAGCTTAATAAGTTTCCCTTTTTGATCAAATTACTGCATGAAAATAATGACCGTAGATAAGAGATGGTATCTATACATCTTAAAATTTAAATGCCATTCTCTCTTTGAATATGTACATCATCTCTTAATCCCCATATTCCTCATTAAAACTGTGTTTTGACTTTTTATGTCAGACATAATAACCTGCATCAACATCTAATAGTAATAAAGAAAACTAAGCATTTCCAGAGAATTCAGTTCGAAATCTTTTTTTATTTTCTTATGATGTTTCACACCCTCCCAGCCTACAATGCAATGGATTGTGTTGCTTATTGCAAGCCAACAATTTTTGCATACGTGCATAATCTTTTGAAACACTAAATAGTATAAACAAAACATGACTTTTAAAATGTTTACTTTTAAAGATGAGGAGGAAAATTATTAAGATAGATGTTAATAAAACCAACTATTAAGCTACTTTCAGTTAATTAGGCAATTAAAATTACAACATATAATCAAGATCCATAAAGCAACAGACTTGGCTGGACAGACTATATCATTTAAAGGAAGCCAACCTCTTCATTAAAACACCTATCAAAACATACTGCTCTTTAATTGGTAAAAGCAAAACATAAAGCAAAACATCACTCCCTTAATTATTTACTAAAATTAAAAAAACAAACTAGGAAAGAATAATTTAATATACTCTTGGGTACTTAATAAGTGTGCCCCCCTGCTAGTTAATTTTTGAAAACTTTTCCACCCAGGTCATTCTTATTCCAAACCCCCACTTATTAATTTTTGAGGTTTTTTCCAACCCCCTGGCTATTAGGTACCCAAGAGTAATTTGTAGAAGTTTTTTAATTTACCTTTGTGTAGATCAACTGAAAAGATATCCATGCTATCAACTCTCTTTTCCAGCTCCCATTCTGCAGATGATGTTAAGGGGTCAATATCAGCGTTGGCTCTATCATATTCAATAGGACCATAAGTATAAACAACCTCTTGTATGTCACCATCTCTAAAACCAACCTGTACAAAGTAGAGAGCAAGTAAAATATAAATTTCTGGTAAAAAAAATCTTGACCAAGCCTCTATTGACTTTGTAAATTAATAAAAATCTCTTATGAAGAGGGTACAAAAAGACTCTTTTTATCTAAAAAAGTTTACCAGCCAAGCAAGCAAATAAAATCTTGTTAACCTTAGGAATTATTACTAGGTCTCCTATTAGTTATAGTTGAGAAATGTATGAATACCTTGCGCTTTTTATCAGCTTTTGACTTTTTCAGGTTCGACTTAGCAGGGGGTGCTGGGAGCTTGAAACTTTCTGTGTCAATGTTACCGTTTACATTCTGATAACTTGCATTGTAATTATCAGATGTGTTAGGGTTGTTCATGCTATAATACCCAGACTCTTCAGTCTCACTGTCACCAGAGTCTGGCATGTAAGATATGGTTGAAGAAGTTGAGTTTGGTGGGTTCTGAGAAATCGTTAAAGTTGAAGGCCTCTGTGGTGGCGGAGGTGGTGTAGGATCTGCTTTATATTGGTCTTTGTTTGTAAATGGATCTTCACTAAACACTGAAGATGCTGAGGATGGCACTGGTGGTGGGGGAGATTTTGGTGGATTTGAAGATACACTTGATTGAGTTGTAGATGTGGCTGGTGATGAACGTCCTTGAAGTTTGCTCAAACGTGGAGGGGCTTCAGGAGTTGGAGATTTGATATCATGAGTTGGAGATTTGATATCATGAGTTGGAGATTTGATATCATGAGTTGGAGATTTGATATCATGAGTTGGACATTTGATATCATGAGTAGGTGGTTTTTGATTGACTGGTTCAGCCTCTGAAGATGCAGAGAATAGATTTTCACGGTTCGATCGTTCCATGTGACTTAGAATGCTACTCATCAAATCTGAGGAACTAGTGCTACCATTTTCATTTTTGTCCTTGCTATTTCCCTTAGCTTTGATTGGCTCAGTTTGAGGCATAACTTGGCTTGGTGATTGAGTATCAAAAAGTTTGGAATTGTCACCTGGAGTGAAATCATTTGGAAAGTCTTTCAAAGGATCTTCTTCATCAAGTCCAAAAAGATTTTCCTGTTTGTTTATAAAGTCGTCAAATCTCTCTACAGCACTGCGATACTTATCAATTTCACTCTCTTCGGAGTCTTTTTTAGGAATTGGAACATCTTTATCTTTAGTGACTTGATCCTTCTCCTCTACAATGCTTTCAACTTCCTGGGATAGCTCTTGTATTGGAGATTTTTCATGCGATGAAGATTGAATATTAAGAGAAATATTAGGTAAAGTTTTATCCTCTGAAGAAGTTACTTCATCACTATCATGAATTGGCTCATCATTAGTGTAAAAGTCTGTTTGAATTTCAGTTGCTAGAGAAGCTTCTTTTTCTGGTAATTGTAAATTAGGTGTTTCTGGTGTATGATGTGAAGGTTCTTTTATAATGTTATTTTCAGAAATGCTCAATGGTTCTGTTTCAGCTTTAGATTTTTTGTCAGATGGATGTTGGGATGGCTTAGCTGCAACTGGAGGTGCAACTTTCATAGGCTTAGAATCTTCTGAGATAGAATCAACAGGGGCATAGGAAGAAACATTTTCATTCCCCCCAGCTAAGTCACTTAATCTTTCCTTCAGAGTCCTTCGTTTTATGTTAAAACGTTGTTCAATAGCAATTTCTTCTTGTGTTCTTTTCATACGATCAATCTCCAATTGTTTCTGAAGTTCAATTTCTTGATCTCTAGGCGAGATTACATCATCCTTCTTTTCTTCTTCCTTTTCTTCTTTCGTTGATTCTGGTGCTAGAAGAGAGTCAATATCAATCCTTCCCTTGCTTTTGCTTTCAACCTGATCATTTTCTACCTCTTGTTCTTTCAAACTTTCACTCTCTTCTCCATTTGAAGTAATAATACTGTCAATTTGAAGGGGTGAAACATGTACACTGTGTCGATTATAAATGCCAGAGACCTTACTTTTGGATTTAGTCTCAATATTGTCAAAGCTTGCAGAGTGGGGTCTGTCCTTTTTGCCTTTGTTTCCTCTCAATTGAACAACTGTTTTATTCTCAACATCAGAACCTTTATCAAACATAGATCGTAAGCGCCCCACAGAGCCTGTAAAGTCACTCTGTGCATGCTTTAAATTATCAAAATCAATATCATTACTCTTAGATTTAGCATGATTGTCTTCAGCTTTTTTTAATGTACTATCAACACTTCTTCTAGAGGGAACTGATGACAATTCTGTATATTGTTTCTTTTTCTCAGTGTCTTCTTTATCCAAACTGCTGTCAGATTTATTTCTTCCTCTTTGAACAAAATTTGCTCTTGCATCATTTTTATTACTAGCCATTGAGGTAATATGGGCCGTATTCTGTGTTCTTCGAGCAGCACTATCAACAAAGCTTGGCTTGTTGTTGGAAGGTTGTTTATTATCCGCAGTTGTGTTATTACTTTTGGTTCTTGGTCTCATTCCAGCAAGATAATTCTTATAATCATTGTCCCCACTATTCAAAGCACCAAAAGATCTTGTCCTAGGATTCATCCTGTCTTTGTCTTTCAAAATATCTCTATAAATGTCACTAGCTGCCATTTCGAAGTGACTTTTTCAGTTTTTACGTTCGTATTTCAAAGCAAAACTTGTTACGACAGAACATTTGTATCAGATTTCAGAGCGATGGATTTGATTGATTCATGCACAGCAGTCTTCACGAAGGCCCCATTCGAATCCATAGCAATGCATTTTCATTCACAGCAGCGGCAAGGGTATACAAAATGTGAAAATTGTAGTAGAAATCTTTCAGTTTTGTTCACCCTTTTGTGCTTTTCGATGCTGCCATCTTACCAATGTTATGATAAGTAAGACTGGGCACGAGTAATGCGAACATTCTTGGAATAGCTCGGGTGTGACGTCAGAAATTTCATTTTCGATTTTCGCTGAATTCAATTTTAGAATTTTGGTTAAAGAAGGTCATTTTGAAGACAAAGTTTAATGTTAACAATTTATTATGGAGAAGTTTTAGTTAAATGAGGGATGAAAAGTACTCTGAATTCGATGAATTCATGAATCATTTGATATTCAGCGGATAAGCATACCGCCCCACCCCCTGGACACCGCCTAACAACATTCGATACTGACCTGGTTTCTCCCATTCAAGTTAATCAAATTTCTACTGTTCAAAGAATTTTTATAGTCCACATTTCATTTGAGCGTTTTAGGAAGGTAATACCTGCTTGGTTTAGGAATAAGATTCAACTACCTTCAAAAAGTAGATTTTTGAACAGGAATTTATCCAAGAATTTAGAATGACCAGAGCGCCCATATCCGACGGGCGCCCGATGGGCGCTTTAACATGAAGAGGCGCAATTTCGTCAGTGGAAACCGGGTCATATGTCACGATGAAATCGAAATCGAAAGTGATCTGCTTTGCATGTGTGTTGCAAGTTTGGCTTGTGTGCTTTCTGGTTTAACCTGTTTAACCACTTGGTCTAGACCCAGTCATATAGATCGACTAAATCGACAGACAGACCTCCTTATTTTGCAGAACTCGTTCACGATTTGGAGGAAAATTGAAGTGTTTGAATCGACAGGTGCAAGAAGATCTGAAGCCAGGAAGGTTTGTAAAATCTAATTTTCTATGTTCATAGCCTATTTTAGACGATGCTATCGTCCGTATAATATGTTATTATGATATAACATAGTTTGTATATTATAAAACGTAATATGTTTCGCGGCGGATAGAGTCTGTGTTTACGGACGATATCAATTTGGCGCTTTTCTTGATTTTATCTTTGCCCTTACCGACCTTGGAGAAGGGTCGGTGATTTTTGCGAAAAATCCCTGTAGATTTATAGACGAACTTGGTAGAGAAAACCAAAACAACACAAAATCGAGAGGCCCGGAATTCCCGAGTTATTTTTTCCGAGTTAAAAAAACCGAGTTAAAAAAAAACCGAGTTATCCCGAGTTATGACGTCATTTTTGGAATTTAGTGACGTCATTTTTCATTTCATAACTCGGTTTATTTTGCTTCCTTTAACTTTCCGAGTTATTTTCCTTTTTTTAACTCGGGAATTTTTGCTTCCTTTAACTTTCCGAGTTATTTTCCATTTTTTAACTCGGGAATTTTTGCTTCCTTTAACTTTCCGAGTTATTTTTGATTTTTTAACTCGAGAATTTTTGCTTCCTTTAGCTTTCCGAGTTATTTTTCTTCATAAAAAAAACACAAGTTTTAATCTATTGATCCCATACCAACCTAAATCAAAGACATAACCATCCATTACCAACTAGAAAAGCCTTAACCTGCTTAATAAAATGAATAGGAATAATCAACAAACAAGTGAATAATTGAAAAGCAAGAACTGAAGTTAAAACCTGCTAGATAAACTAAGTGTAAGCCCTTCAAAAATATTACAGCATAAATAAAATCTCAAAAAATACAGCAGGTAAGTGATGAGATAAAGCTATTTCAAAATTTATATTTCCTCTCTATTTCATTAAAGAATACTGTAAGTGACATGACAAGATTCTCAGAAAAATTCACTGAGTCCTTCCCACTTCGCTGTAAAAATTTTGAATGAATAACCAACGTTTCTTGAATCAATCATTTCACAGACTATTCGTAGATTTTTATGAGAGATGTTAGAAAATAAATAAATAAAACTGTCCAGAGTGCACACACTCACCAAATCAACTTACAGAAAAACATTCGAAAGTTTCCCGCGCGCGTGTGACCTTTGCAAAACATTCGAATTATGAATTCGAATCTTTTTGTGTCATAAGGCTCTAATTAGACTTGCGGGTAAAAAACATTCCAGGGGTCAAATACGCTACTTTTTCAAAGTGGAAAGTCTTTAAATGTTGACCTGAAGGTATATTGTTATTCGAATGTTTACCCCCGTCTTTTTATAAAAATAATTCGAACATCAAACCCCATTCTGCGCAATGTGAAGTGAAAGATACTGGAAAATTTTACTTAAGCAACGAGGAAACTGCTAGTCGAGTTTTTTTTGTCACTCGTTGTCACACGTACAAAGAATAAACGTAACGTAAGCGAATGAATGAACACCAAATTTTCTTAAGAGGTCTCAAAGGTCTTAAGTAAAATTTTACGTGCATGTGAGAACATTTTTAGAAGCAGAAAAGTCGCCCTTGGCTTGGCACATCCCTGTGTTATTGAAAAACAATGGAGGGATCGTGTAAGACCCGTTGGTTGGCTTTATAGAAGCCCCGGGGATACTAGGGTTGCGAGCTGACGGGTATGTGCCGCAAAAATCGAGGAAAAAACTGATTTTTTCGGGATTTTGTGACCCTTATTGGAACTTTTGGCTGTTTTTACAAGCCAAAAAAAAATGGAAAATAACTCGGAAAGCTAAAGGAAGCAAAAATTCCCGAGTTAAAAATTCAAAAATAACTCGGAAAGCTAAAGGAAGAAAAAATTCCCGAGTTAAAAAATGAAAAATAACTCGGAAAGTTAAAGGAAGCAAAAATTCCCGAGTTAAAAAATGGAAAATAACTCGGAAAGTTAAAGGAAGCAAAAATTCCCCGAGTTAAAAAATGGAAAATAACTCGGAAAGTTAAAGGAAGCAAAATAAACCGAGTTATGAAATGAAAAATGACGTCACTAAATTCCAAAAATGACGTCATAACTCGGGATAACTCGGTTTTTTTTAACTCGGTTTTTTTAACTCGGAAAAAATAACTCGGGAATTCCGGGCCTCCAAAATCGAAGGGAAGGATGCAAGTAGGGAGTGAACTTTATCCAAAGAATGGTTGTTTCCTTTGGTGAAGAAGAAAGTTATTGTAGGCTGAAGACCTTACTTAAATGCATTTGCTGTTTCTTTAGCTTTTTTGACAATATTAGTTAGAAAGGGATTGTTTTCCTCAAGGCCCACAAACAAATTCTAACTTTGATTCAACTTGATGTAGCATCTAAAGGTAAGGTTTATATTCACTGGATTTTGTAGTTTCTTTTATGGTAGCAGGAATCAGTGTCAGTTAAGACTGAAATATCGACTTTTTCCAGTTCTGTCTCAAGTCAGTATGATTTTGTGGACGTCAAAAATCTGCAATCTCTGAAAAGTTTCTTCTAAATAAAAAAGGCCTAAATTTTAATAGATTTTACTTCCTGTTTATTTTTGTTGGGCTTGATTGAGTTTAATGTTTAGCTATCTTTTTATATTTTTTGATAGTCAATTTTTCAGCTTGGCACTTGAGTGACAGTACAGTGGTACCAGAAATATATTTTAAAAACCATGGTGCGGTTATCTGGCATATTTCAACCAATGCATTTCTACAAAATTCAACCAACACCTTTCTCGATATCAGACCGACACCCTCCATAGTGTCTAAACAACACTTTCTGCGATATCTATACAACACTTTCTGCGATATCTAAACAACACTTTCCATAGTGGCTGATCAACACCTTTCCACGGTGCCACGGTGGGCTGATCAACACTTTCCATTATGACTGAAGGAAACCCTCCACAATATCTAAACAACACTTTCCACAACATCTGAACAACGACCCTTCTATGATACAAGAGCTGTTACTTCAAACATCTGAACAAAAAGTTTCTTTTAGACTATATTTTCAGCAAGCAGCTGGTTCATTCAAAAACAGCTTTTCTAAGCCTCAGGTCTATTCATGATATGCACCAGTGCAATGTCTTCCGTTCCACCCAATAGCTCATTGGTTGGAAGTGACGTAAAAGCAGTCAATACGCCACTTTCAACCAATCAGCTATTGGGTGTCGAATGGAAGACATTGCAATGGTGCATATCATGAATTGAAAATTTGAACCATAAATTTTTACGATGTTAGAAAAATTTTATCAAAAAGAATCTTTTTTCACTTCAAATCTCCACATTCTTCTGGAGAAATGCAACATTATCTGCTACCCAATCAGTCCATACACAGAATGCAAAATATAAAATTGCCGTTCACTTTAGGCTAATTCAAGGTGAAACGCTGAAATCTTTTATAATAATTTACGGTGAAATTTCAGCTAATCACCAAGTAATTATTGAAAGATTACAGTTTTTCACTGCCAATTCATCTATAAGGTCAAGGTAATTGTTTTTTTCTTGTGATATAGTTTGCAAATTTCATCTAAAATTTTACAACTATAAATCCTGTGAAAACACAAATTTTGTTTGAATCTTGTAAAAAAATAAAAATTTATCATAATTCCTGAACCAATGATCAAAATGACTTTAAATTTAAAATGTAGGGTCACTGTGACGATTGAATTGTATTTGTAAAAAAAAATTCCTCAAAAAATATGTGGTTCAAATTTTCAATTTTAGACCTGAGGCCGAGAAGGCATTTTTGACTGCAAACACAGATGCTTTGCAAAAAATACCTACCAAATTTCTTTACTCAAATATCCTTTTAAATTATCCAAGTGGCAAGCCTGTAAAATCCCACGTAAAAATGAATTGATTTATTCAAAATTAAAAAAAAAGATAACCAAAAATATGATAGAAATTTCATACACATTTTTTTTGCATGAAAAAAATAAATATTGAATATAATGTCTTTATATAATGCCCTCTTGATTATAGTAGGGCAAAATAGTAACTATTACTAACATATAGCAGTCAATAAGAAGATGAATAAAGAAAAGTCTTTTCTTAATGACTATCTTGCTAGGAATGGTTGCTTTTTTGTCCACAATTGAAGTTGGTGTCAACATTATTGGAAATGTTTATTATATATTTACTTTTCTATATTTAATAATTATCAAAATTATAATCAGTATATGAAAACTTAGCACAGGAAAAAAATTGGCCTTTTAGTGAATTCACAGTGAAAAGCTGCAATCTGACAATAATTCACGATTAAATTTCACCTTTTCATCGTGAATTATTAATTGAAGCTTTTCATCGCGAATCCACTAAAAAGTCATACAATGATTTACATTGAATTTTTTCTGTGTTGGACTTGAAAGGTTTTGGAAGACCATAAGGTGGGACCAATTTGATTTGTTGTTTTACGGCCCGGACTGAACCTAAAATTTAAAAAATCAAAATTAATGCCGCAATCATTCACACAGGAAAAATCTAAAAAAGTATATATATACCTTGATTTTCGGATGAACTCACATATAATTCACTTTAAAAAGTTAGAAAATGAAATCTTGTAATTTCACCCAAAATATCATGGTGATTTAAAAAAAAAAATTTGCTATGTGTGTGACTAGTAGTAGTGACTACCGTGAGTGGTCCTAAATCCGACAGCCCTGCCTAAATCCGATGGGGTCTTTCAAAGATACAAACTAAAATAAAAACAAGCCTTTCACTGTGAAGCAACGAAGATACCAAAGTGTCAACTAAACTGAGAGATTTGATACATACATTGAACCAATTGAACCAAATAGAAATAACAATAATTGCTTCTTATACAAAACATAATTTTTTATTGCAATATGTACAACAGCAGTAACAGCATCATAAAAAGTAATTACTTTTTTATAATAATTCACACTTTTTAAATTACATTAATTGGCATCTTGACATTATAGCCATCTTGTTAGATGTTTTGTTTCGAGAGCTCTTGCAATAGTTTATCGTTCAACTTGGAGAGGGAATGTTTGTAAACATAGAATTTTTTTCATAACAGTTATTTGGGGGGGGGGTAGGAATTAGGCAGGGCTGTCGGATTTAGGACCACTCACGGTAGTAGACTACTGCTTTATTCAAAAATTTAAAAGCTTTCTCAAGTTTTTCAGAATTTTATGCTCTATTTTTCAATAAAACTGCAATTCACCAATAATCTTTAATTTCACAAGTTTGGTATAATTACTGATTTTTGCTGTTATAGACTGCAGATGTTTTCACGGGTGTAATTATTCACAATACATTTTAATTATATAAGTATGATTCATTCTTTTTTTGCAAACCAAACTGATCCTCTTTTTTCGTTAGCTTGCGGCCTGTAAGAAAACAACAAATTATATTGGTCTCGCCTGAACAGTATATATGTAGACAAAAAATTAAAACCAACAATTATGCGTTTTATAAAAATTAAAAAAATTTTGATAAAGAAAAATAATGCATCACACTTACACTTGTAAAAGAGCTGTGATTGAAAACTCCAATAAAATTTTCCTAGAGCAATCAGACAAAGCAAGCCTTGGAGATACGTTTGTATTAAAAAAAGATAAGTCTTTCAAAATAAAAGAGAGCCTTACTGCTTACCTCTTCTCTCTTTTTACTCTTGAAAAATATGATACTTGCTTGAATCTGAGTTATGCTTGTTAAAAATAAATTCAAAACAAACCATTTACATAAAACACCTTGTTGCAAAGAAGTTACAAACTAAAGTACTAACTAATAGGAGGCTAAGAGACTCAAATGCTAAAGAATTGCATAAAACATTTCCACACGAACAGATCAACAACTTTCTGTCGCCCTGTTTTGGAATCATTATTCTAGTCGGGTCAATCTGTATTCACAGCAAGAACTGCCGCGGGATTTACCAGTCAGACCCGACTGCTTGTTTACATTTGTTCGAACCGGGCCGGCCGATCACACCGCTAACCAAAATGGGTTACGACATAAGTTGGCGCCCCAAAATGGCATACCAAAATGGCACAGCAAATGGTATACCAAATGGCACACCAAATGGCATAGCGAATTTATCTATGTATCTACGCATCTATGTATCTATGTATCTATGTATCTATATATCTACATATCCATGTATCTATATATCTACGTATCTATGTATCTACATATCCATGTATCTATATATCTATGTATCTATGTATCTATATATCTACATTTCTACGCATCCATGTATCTATGTATCTGCATATCTACACATCTATGTATCTACATATCCACATATCTATGTATCTATGTATCTACATATCTACGCATCCATGTATCTATGTATCTATGTATCTATGCATCTATGTATCTATGTATCTATGTATCTATATATCTACATATCCATGTATCTATATATCTACGTATCTATGTATCTACATATCCATGTATCTATATATCTATGTATCTATGTATCTATATATCTACATGTCTACGCATCCATGTATCTATGTATCTGCATATCTACACATCTATGTATCTACATATCCACGTATCTATGTATCTATGTATCTACATATCTACGCATCCATGTATCTATGTATCTATGTATCTATGCATCCATGTATCTATGTATCTATGTATCCTATATACAAGTATATATCTACATATCCATGTATCTATATATCTACGTATCTATGTATCTACATATGCATGTATCTATGTATCTATGTATCTGCATATCTACGCATCCATGTATCTACATATCCATGTATCTATGTATCTACATATCTATGTATCTATATATCTACATATCTACGCATCCATGTATCTATGTATCTACATATCTATGTATCTATGTATCTACATATCTACGCATCTATGTATCTATGTATCTATGCATCCATGTATCTATGTATCTATGTATCCTATATATCTACATATCCATGCATCTATATATCTACGTATCTATGTATCTACATATCTACGCATCCATGTATCTACATATCCATGTATCTATGTATCCATGTATCTATGTATCTATGTATCTACATATCTACGCATCCATGTATCTACATATCCATGTATCTATGTATCTACATATCTATGTATCTATATATCTACATATCTACGCATCCATGTATCTATGTATCTACATATCTATGTATCTATGTATCTACATATCTACGCATCCATGTATCTATGTATCTATGTATCTATGCATCCATGTATCTATGTATCCTATATATCTACATATCCATGCATCTATATATCTACGTATCTATGTATCTACATATCCATGTATCTATGTATCTATGTATTTATGTATGTATCTACATATCTACGCATCCATGTATCTACATATCCATGTATCTATGTATCTACATATCTATGTATCTATGTATCTATATATCTACATATCTACGCATCTATGCATCCATGTAGCTACATATCTACGCATCCATGTATCTATGTATCTATGTATCTATGCATCCGTGTATCTATGCATCCATGTATGTATGCATCCATGTATCTATGTATCTACATATCCACGTATCTATGTATCTATGTATCTACATATCTACGCATCCATGTATCTATGTATATACGCATCCATGTATCTATATATCCATTTATCTACATATCCATGTATCTATGTATCTATTATATGTATCTATGTACTTATGTATCAATGCATCTATTAGTCGAGAATAGAGACAAATGTATTTTCCGATACTCAGAGTTTTGTGCTTTTCTCAGGCAATCTTTAGTCAGATTTTAAAAACTTATGAAAACGACATTTGTTCACAGTATGATGTCTTCATTCCGGCGTTAAAAGGGCCGGTGTAAAAAGGGCCAAAATTTTGCAAATTTTACTTAAAATTGGCGTTAATTTTGATCATTTTTCTCTATTTAAAGGATTATAATCATGATTCAAAGATAAAAAATGATCCAAAACTTCGCAAAAATCCGTGATTTTCAATGAAAGTTTCAACAGTTTACTACTGAAAAATGATATTTTAATGTAAATTGAAGCATAAAAAGTCATTCTAACAAATAGATATTATATAAATAATATAATTCCAAATAACTTATGATATGAACCCTTATGAAGACGGCCCTTTTCAAACTAAATACAATTCAATACCTTAAGCGAAGAGAGAATTTTTTATTTATTATTTTAGAGGTGATTTTTTAAATCCTGAGAATGGAATGTTTGTGTTTCGCAGTGTTTAATTTCGCGGATTTGTAAAAAGAAACCCGCGAAATTGTTTCACAAAGATTTGTTTTAGCCAAACATTTTGCAGAAACTTTCTCGATCTGCGCGAATTTCTGCCCTTTTCTCAAAGGTAAATGTCTTTGAATATTTTTATAAGAGCCATTCGCGAAAAATTCGTGACAAATAGAAAATCTGTAAAACTTCAAACTTTGAAAAAAATTAATATTCATGGCACTTTTTAGCTTGTTAAAAGCCTATTAGTAATAAGTCAAAGGGCAACAGTTTCAAAACAATTTAAGAAGCATTTCTCCATCTATGTCTTTTATGTTAAAATTTTCATTTTTACGTCTTGATTCATCTAAGTTTATGCTTGTGAAAAAGATTTTTTCTTCGTCGAGATTTTTCAACCTCACGAAAGTTTCTACTACCGAAAGAAGCTTCTACTTCTGAAGTCGTGGCATAGAAGTTAATGCTATATAACAAAACAGAGTTCAGTCCGAAAACAATGGTTTGGTTATCAAACTACCTTATCAGCCCTTTTTACGCCGGCCATTATTACGCCACAGCCTGATTTTGGGCTTATGCCAATTAGGATCGTAAGTTTAACGCCAAAATTTGTTAGAATGACTTTTTATGCTTCAATTTACATTATAATATCATTTTTTAGTAGTAAACTGTTGAAACTTTCATTGAAAATCACGGATTTTTGCGAAGTTTTAGATATGTAGTAAAACAATGGATCATCTTTTATCTTTGAATCATGATTATAATCCTTTAAATGGAGAAAAATGATCAAAATTAACGCCAATTTTAAGTAAAATTTGCAAAATTTTGGCCCTTTTTACACCGGCCCTTTTAACGCCGGAATGAAGACATCATACTGTGAACAAATGTCGTTTTCATAAGTTTTTAAAATCTGAATAAAGATTGCCTGAAAAAGCACAAAACTCTGAGTATCGGAAAATTCATTTGTCTCTATTCTCGACTAATAGATGCATTGATACATAAGTACATAGATACATATAATAGATACAAAGATACATGGATATGTAGATAAATGGATATATAGATACATGGATGCGTAGATACATAGAAACATGGATGCGTAGATATGTAGATACATAGATACATAGATACATAGATACATGGATATGTAGATATATAGATACATGGATATGTAGATATATAGGATACATAGATACATAGATACATGGATGCATAGATACATGGATACATAGATACATGGATGCGTAGATATATAGATACATAGATACATAGATGCATGGATATGTAGATACATGGATGCGTAGATATGTAGATATATAGATACATAGATACATAGATACATAGATACATGGATGCGTAGATATGTAGATATATAGATACATAGATACATAGCTACATAGATACATGGATATGTAGATATATAGGATACATAGATGCATAGATACATAGATACATAGATACATGGATGCATAGATACATTTATGCATAGATACATGGATGCATAGATACATAGATACATAGATACATGGATGCGTAGATATGTAGATACATAGATACATAGATATGTAGATACATAGATACTTGGGTGCGTAGATATGTAGATAAATAGATACATAGATACATAGATACATGGATATGTAGATACATGTATGCGTAGATATGTAGATATATAGATACATAGATACATAGATACATAGATACGTAGATATATAGATACATGGATATGTAGATATATAGAATACATAGATACATAGATACATGGATGCATAGATACATAGATACATAGATACATAGATACATGGATGCGTAGATATGTAGATACATAGATACATAGATACGTGGATATGTAGATACATAGATGTGTAGATATGCAGATACATAGATACATGGATGCGTAGATATATAGATGCATAGATACATAGATATATAGATACATGGATAGGTAGATACACAGATACGTAGATATATAGATACATGGATATGTAGATATATAGATACATAGATACATAGATACATGGATGCGTAGATACATAGATAAATTCGCTATGCCATTTGGTGTGCCATTTGGTATACCATTTGCTGTGCCATTTTGGTATGCCATTTTGGGGCGCCAACTTATGTCGTAACCCCAAGAAAATATGTAGATATATAGATACATAGATACATAGCTACATAGATACATGGATATGTAGATATATAGGATACATAGATGCATAGATACATAGATACATAGATACATGGATGCATAGATACATTTATGCATAGATACATGGATGCATAGATACATAGATACATAGATACATGGATGCGTAGATATGTAGATACATAGATACATAGATATGTAGATACATAGATACTTGGGTGCGTAGATATGTAGATAAATAGATACATAGATACATAGATACATGGATATGTAGATACATGTATGCGTAGATATGTAGATATATAGATACATAGATACATAGATACATAGATACGTAGATATATAGATACATGGATATGTAGATATATAGAATACATAGATACATAGATACATGGATGCATAGATACATAGATACATAGATACATAGATACATGGATGCGTAGATATGTAGATACATAGATACATAGATACGTGGATATGTAGATACATAGATGTGTAGATATGCAGATACATAGATACATGGATGCGTAGATTATTAGATGCATAGATACATAGATATATAGATACATGGATAGGTAGATACACAGATACGTAGATATATAGATACATGGATATGTAGATATATAGATACATAGATACATAGATACATGGATGCGTAGATACATAGATAAATTCGCTATGCCATTTGGTGTGCCATTTGGTATACCATTTGCTGTGCCATTTTGGTATGCCATTTTGGGGCGCCAACTTATGTCGTAACCCAACCAAAATCCAAAATTTCCGCTTTTCTACCAAATTGATATAGTCTAAGACAACGGCCACTCCCGTAAAAAAATTCCCCTCTTCACGTTTGTTCCTTTTTTAGATGAAACTCGTCTTAGACTATAGCATAGTCTAAGCCTATTTCATCCATCATCCATTTTGATAGTTTTCTTTTGTATTCGATTCTTAGTTTGAACTATACTCTGCCAAGATCGTTCCAAACAGGCACATTTTTGTTGTTCTCTCGTCGCCCTTCTAAGACCACATTGCATTTTATAGTCAGTCCTCTTTAGGTTTTGCTTAGTCAGGATTGTATGCTTAAATTAAACAGTTAACACTATTCTAACAGTCTATATTTTTGAATAATGTCAACAAGACTGCTGGTTTGAAGATATGCTTTGCATGCTGCTGGGCAGCTCGAAATGAACATGGTCTAAATTTGGATGATTGTTTGTATTTTATGAGTAAGATCTGCACTAAGCAGGTTGAATAACTTATTGTTTATACTTCAAATTGTTGGCTCAGTAGCTTATAGCTATTCCCTTTCATTAGCATGCTGCCCGTTGTCATTGTGCGTGTGTGTAATCAGTTACTAGGCCAAATTCACAGTTTGCTTCTAGTTTAGTTTCAAGCACATGTTAGTACATATTATGAAAAACTTGATTGGCTGAAACATGTCTCTTTAGAACATGATTGGCAGAATAAAAACCAATTACAATCGTCTTTCTTGGTTAAAAACATCAAAGGAGAAAATACAATCGATTGTAAAAGGGGTTACGCACGGAGAACAAGTCTCGTGTTCGCCAAGTAAAAGGGATTCTACAGACTCCTCAAGCCCACACACTAGTTATGTAAGAAGTGAAGGCTATCAATCCGCTGCTCAAAAGAATATCGTACTTTTTTTCCGAAAATCCCAAATCCCAAAGAAATTCTGATTAATCTAAAATTCCATAAATCCAAAAATTACAACTTAAAACGGATCAAAAAATTGAAAAATTGACACCCATTGGGATCGAACTCGGAAACCCATGCTTAAGAGACAGACGCTCTAACCGCTTGAGCTAACCACACTTGGAGAGTGTGATGGAAAGCGTGAACTTATAAGAAAGAAAAAGGAAAGAAAGAAACGAGAAGAAAATTAGTTCCCGCTTTGATGTTATTATCGTAACAAAAGGATCAGTCACGCCGACATTCCTTTCCACACGTCAGCAATCTAGTTTTTATAAATATAAAAACTAGATTGTAGGAAGATTCTAAAAAAGAATAGCCGTTTTCTTAGACGACTACGTTTAAACGTAGTAGCATACTGGTTTAAATAGCTATAAATGGTCTGAAACAAAATTTTTGCAACAAGAACTAATTGGGGAACTTCTCAACTTTCAACTATTGTCAAGCTGTAAACATGTTGAATTTCGGAAGTAAGAAGTGTTGATTGTTGAAGAATTGATGCTGAAAAGTCAGAGACAAAGTTAGAGGTTTGGGAGAGACACGAGAGACCTTTTACAAAAATCTCTTGTTACCTGGTTTAACCAAAGACATTGAATTTCCCTTGTTTTGTTATGGAAAATATTCTTGACAAGTATAAAGAATTTCAAGTTTTTATGCATGGATTGATAAGAAAAAAATTGTTTGGTTTTTACGAACAAAAGTGCCGAAAGCTGAATTTATTTGCTTTGGGTCGTGTCACGTGTGTCATGTAGTTTTGTAATTATAATTTCTTTATATTTCATCAGATTTAATTTCACTGACTTTTTGGAAAGAATATAATAAGAGCTCATAAAAAAATATAGTTTTATTTTTATGTTTTCCCATTATTTATTCCGCGAGTTCAGTTCTTTTCAGCTGTTTTGTTTTGATTTTATCACAAATTTTAGCCAATTTTAATTTAAAGTTGTTCTAAAGCCTCATAACACCCCTCTCTCATTGCATTCTCGATAAATTTTCCGATCCAATGAGGGGTTAGCCATTTCCAAACTCCTTTCCAATCTCAAGTTATATATCACATTTTTTTTGTTTTGATGACATCATCAGCTGAAAATGGCTAAAAATTTGGATGTAATGAGGGGTCAACGACCTCTCAACTCTTCTTCAAACTCGCGATATCGCATTTTGAAGTTTTTCCCAAACCCGTGACGTCATTGGGTCCCTTTACCCTTAATGTTATCAATGGTCAATTCGTGAATTTTGGAATTTTTGCGGTCAACTGGTACCTTATATCCCAAGGGTCTTAAAAAAAAAAATCAATTTTTTCCAAGGAAAAGTGGGTTTTTAAATTTGCAAAAGATTGACACTGCAACGACTTCTTTTTAAAAAACGCTAATTTTCACGAAATTTTCAAAGTTGAAACATTCCAGAGGCTAACAATGGTGGAATAGCGGCTAGATGAAGACAAACGTTTTTAGAACTTTGACCCTTACATAGTGCTTGGAATTCATCACATTTCTGTCTATGAAATTGCCCTTTTTTTAAGCATTGCCCTTTACAGCTAGATCAGATCATTTCCAGATCTAGCTCAGACAGGTGGACGCAATTCTTTGAAGCTTTTGTTTTAGTGTTATTTGCTTTTGTTTTAGTGTTATTCAGACGAATGTGCTAAATCTCCCCTCTGATTTTATCTCTCCATTCAAATATATTATATTCGAGGGGGCTTGTCTCACCTCTCTGTCTCTTAGCAGCCTTGTGGTTTAATTTATGGTTACAAGATCAGAGATCGAATCCCCAACTGGTACTTACATTTCACAAAATTGTGTCTCCTTTTCAAGTTTACTAAACCTACCTATTTGTACCTATTTTTGGCTTCTGCTTGAACAGCTCATCCAACTTGTTGAGTCCGATGCTTTGACATTTCCTTGAGGCTGTTGGAGTCAGCTTGCCTAAGAGTGAAATAGTGGGCAAGCAGTGGTTCGTCCAGAACAGTTGTGAGGAAGGTGTCTAAGTGTTTTTTGTTCTTTGGGGCAGTTTTTCAAATCTCTTATTGGTCTGGGAAGGGTGTTGAACAAGCGAGGGCCCTCTTGGGAAAGACTTCCCCTCCAGATATTTGTGTTTAACATTGACAGCTTTTAGATTGCAAATTCTCCCCAATATCTGACTTCCATGGCAGGAAATGCCTTCTTTTCTTTCATCATAATTAAAAAATGCACGTTTATTTGTAATCAACTCCAAAAATGACTCAAGACCTACCATACAACGATTATAAATATCTCTTTCCCACTCATTGAAAACGCTTGCTACTTTTTGAGTTTGCATTCAAAGTTTTACAACGAAAAAGTTCGATGACAGGCAACCAAATTTAATATATCAGACATCAATTTGTACTGAAGTGCCCAATGCTGAATGATGGTTATGACAACAAGCATAGATGGCAAGCGTCTATATATGTGTTCTTAAGAATGTGCAGGAAATAAAATCGCTTGTGGTTACAAATTTGTCCTTGAAAAAAATAGGGAACAAGTTTTTGAATTTAGACTGGCTTCCCTTTTGTTTTAAAAGGTTTTTCAACATCTTAGTGCAATATCTACAAAGGGACAGAAAATTTTTTTTAAAGTCTTTAAAAAACTTTGACCCAAGTTGTTTTTGAACCAGCCAGCGTTGATAAACCATTGATTTGACTGTGGCTTTAATTGCTTGCTACGTGAAAATCATAGAGGGAAAAATTTTGCAATTTTGTCTGAATTGCACTGAAACAAAAGCTTCAAAGAATTCCGCAACACCAACTTGACCTGGCTCAATCTGAATAATCAATTCAGATTCAAAGGGAATTTCTATAAAAGAAATAGCAATTTCATAGACAGGAACGTTTATAAGAAATTACCTAAATTTGAGCCATAGATGAAAAAAGTTGAACCGAGCCAACCTTGAAAACTAATTTGAAGAACAACTTCCCAAGAAAAAGATTTTGGTGGAGAAGACACCCACTTAGATCCGCGCACCACTGGATAGGCTATTTCTAGGCTACAGTATAGGCTATAGTTAGTTTTTAACCTTCAATTTTTTCTCTCAGGTATATACCAATAACTAACAATATGGCACAGATTATTGATGGTAAAGATATTGCAAGGTATTGTTATTTTCTTTAGCGCATTCACTCAAATTACTAAACATTTTACTGTAGTGTTTCCAAATACTTTAGCTGACCTAAAAATAGTAGTCTCTGAGATGTATTTGAAAAATCTAATTTTTCGTCAATTTCCTGTCAAATCAGATAGATTTCATCTGTGCCTACTACATGAAGGCACTTTCTTGCAATTTAAAAAATGAGAATTTTTCAATTCTTATAAATCGTTTTATGTTTAATTTTTTCTTTAGACGAATCAGAGACCAAATCAAAATTGATGTCAGTCAACTTCATTCTGAGACTGGATTAACTCCAGGTCTAGCTATTGTACAAGTAAGGAAACATTACATCCATTTCTTCTTCATTTTGAAACTCTTCCTAATCACGCTGGTTTAAATGTTTCTAAATTTGTAAGGTTTCATTATTTTCTTTTATCATTCTGGGGGTAGCCAAAATAATGTTAAACAAAAATTAAATTTACATTAATTTTAATATTCCATTGTTTTAAAGACATCTGAGGGAATGACAAATTAATGTAATTCAAAATTGAATTATAAAATTGAATTATGCCTATAACATTTCTCACGTTTGCTATGTGGCTCACTTTTATTATTTTCAATCTATCCATGCAGGTTGGCAACAGGGAAGATTCAAACGTCTATGTCAGAACTAAACTTAAGTTTGCACAACAGGTATTAGACTGGAAATTTTTCATTCATTTCTTGTTGGCTTTCAATTGATCCTTAGTACAATCTCAACCAAAAACTTCTTTTATTATGTTTTTTCATTTTTAGCTTGGAATGAATGCTGAAATTTTAAAGCTACCAAATACATCAACAGAGCAAGAAGTAATAATAATGTAATTTCTTTCTGTCATGTTAATAGATTACTAGGGAATGAGAATGTTATTTGAACCTAGTTAGGTCTTTATGAAGCTCTACAGAACATCACAAAATGAAAAAGATTGGCGTTTGCATCCTCCAACCTTTGTCGAGCCATGGAGGTATAAAGAAACAGGAGAAGTATGCCATTGTAACCAAGCTCGCCCTACGATTAAAAAAGTTACGATTTATGGATGCTCATAATCTCATATATCGTGCGTTTTTAATGAGCTCTTTTATCCATAGGTGAAATCCTATTGGCTCATTTAAGCTTTAGAAATTAGATGAGACGAGATTCATTGTTTCTGACATCAGTGTAAGAAAATATTTGGACTAAAAAAAGGCCTGTAAACTTGGCAATCCTTCATCAAATGATAAGATTTTTCGATCAATGTTTTCCTTAAGGTGAACTCTATTGCTTGATACTTTCCTCCAAAATTCTCCAGTGACTTTATGTCTACACATTGAGTCTGAAATCGTGTGTGCTTATAAAGAACTTTTCATTTTCTGGCTTGAGAAAATATCTTTTCAAAACAAAATTGAACGGATAGCGAAATGGAACATAAACTTGCTTCGTGGACGAATTTTTATCTAATTTTCGTATATTAAAAGGCGAGAATCTTCAATACTGATTATTAGAATGTTCATAGCAAACTTGAGTTCTACTAAAAAGTCTTATTTCATCGGGCGAGCTTAGAATTTCTTTTGATACATTTTATAAAAGAAATCAAAAGACTTTAACGACCAATTACCGACACATTCAACTCCTGTTTTTCTTTATACCTCTATGGTCGAGCAAGCACAATTTGGGAACTTTTTGTCTAATTATACTTTGTCAGTGTACATTTTATACATCTGCGTATGTTATAAAAATAATGGCTTTAAAATATCTAAATTTCTTTTACTTGCAAGTTATTATCAACAGTTGAGAGGCTGAACAATGATGATAATGTTCATGGCATCATTGTACAACTCCCACTTGATTCTGAAAATCCAATCGATTCTGCACTCGCCACAAATGCTGTGTCGCCAGAAAAAGATGTAGATGGGTACTTATCACTTTTCACATAAGTTAAATTTAGAATTTTCTCTTCAAATGAGTGGTCAAGGTCCTCTTTTAAATCCTCATACAGCTCATTCTGTGAAATAGCCTTTGCCTGATTCTTTCCAGTGCTAATCTTTCAAACATTTTTTTCAATATTTCTCAGTACAATAGAATCAAAATATAATCTGGAAACATAATAGAAAATACTCTTTAGCAGTAATTTGGCATTTTTTGTAATGGTTGATTATTCTCAGGGCTATACTGTTTTATAGCACTTTCTGAAAGTAACTTTTTTATTCAATTGAGCATATTATCCTTTGATCTAATGAACCAAATTTAATAAATGACCCTTCAAAATTCAAGTTTATCTCTCTTCTTTCCAATGGAAAAAGACCGATGAAAAAAATTCATTTAAAAGAGAGAAACTTTTTTGTGGTACACCCGGTATACTTTAAGATTTCACAAGAGATTGGTGCGACTTTCTCATCAAATGCGATAGAAGTAAACAGTGCGAAGGAAAATAAAGGAAAGAAGCTTTTCTCTTTTGAATTAAATCCCAATCAACATTAATATCTTTAAGTTTTCAATCATTACTATACATATGATTAATGTGTAAGCACGAAACTCAGATTTTTAGTTTTTTAATGGGAGATAACTTTTAAAATATTGATATATGGCTCTGGTTCTTTACTAATCAAGCACTCTTTATGGCATTGATTAACCACACTTGGTTTAATATCTTTAAAAATAAAATTCTCTCGATATTATATTCAGGATCAACGACATCAATGCCGGACGTTTAGCAAGAGGCAGTTTAGACACCTGTTTTGCTCCTTGTACTCCAAATGGTTGTATGGAGCTCATCAAAACGACTGGTATTGTTTCAGATTGCTTAGTTTTTTCTTCTCTTCCTTTTGTTTGGAATACTCTGTTTTACTAACACTAGTTTCTTCATTCTTCACGTTTCTTCATGGCACAGAATTAAAAACCTCCTTGCCATTTGATTTTAAACTCATGAAAAATACAAGTCAGTTATAGTAGAAACATTTCCCTGGTTATTGTGTCTTGGTAATTACATGCCTCAGGCCTCAGATAACACAGAATTTTCACGATACATTTTCTTTCTTTTTATCATATACTCTTTTGTGCTTAATTGTAGAGGTGGGTTGAATAAACATGGGGGTTGGTATTCTGGGAGAAAATCCATAAATTAAAATGGGAGTGGGGTCAATATTAACTCATTTTGGGGTGATTTTTCCTAAAACCCCTAGAAAAATGAAGGTTTTTGCATTTTTTCAGGAAAATTTCATAAAGTGGGGGGGGGGTCATTATAAAATGGAATTGGGATGATTTTTTCCAAAAGTGACAGCATAGTGACAAAGAAAAAATTTGAATATGGGGGTAGAGGATATAACATTTTTTTTTAAATTTACCCCCCAGGCAGCAGGTCTAACCCCCCGGACAAGCATCAGTTGACCCCATGGACAATCAAAATTACCCCCAAACAGAGTAAGTTTACCCCTGGACAAGGCAAATTTTGTAGATTTTTCACTACCCCACGGACATTATATCCTCCACCCCCATGTACAGATATTTTCTGGAAGAGCCCAATTAAGCACAAATAAATAACACTTTGCAGGTATGGAGGTATCTGGTCAGAATGCTGTGGTGCTTGGTAGAAGTAAAATTGTGGTAAGTTGACGACTTTTAAATGGATATTTAGTCAAGTGTTAAAGCTCATATAAACATTACACTTGCATAGTTTGCATTGAACTTCCCAAACCGTATATAACGAACACCTCGACTTTGAATATTGTACATTTTTAGGAGATTTGAGAGAGCCTTGAAAAAGGAAATTCCGTAGAAACTTTAATATTATAGTTCGTAAATGATGCATATATGTTTGATATTTCTAAGATCATACTTTAGTTAACAGGCTCAAACTAACACTTGAATTTTCTAAGTTTTTGTTTAAATCCAGTGTTAATTTTTACTGTAGGGCACACCCATGGAAGAACTATTAAAATGGCATAACGCAACAGTCACCACTTGTCATTCAAGAACCAGAAATCTTCCTGAAGTTGTATGTGTGATTGTGTTTTTAGGGACAGTTTTTACTCATTTTATGATGCAAATCAAACTCGAAAAACGCTTCCGCTTAACCCGCTTAGCAAGTTTTTTGCTATAAAGTAATTATTTTGTGGTGCGACCCTTTATATTAACCTTTGTCACAGAAATTGAATACGAAGGCAAGATTGTTACTTTGTGTACTGTGATATTTTTGGACCTACCCCGGTGGGCTGTAGGTCCTATAAATTAACCTCTGTTCGTCCGTTCGTCCGTTCGTCCGTTCGTTACTAGCTTTTCTCGGGATTGGCTCATTAGTTTTTCCTAATTTTTGGCACAAAGATGCAAAATGGTAATGCCCAAAATGTGACGGAGCCCGATTTTCGAAAAAAATTCATTTCCGGCAGAAAATGCCGGAAATATGCCGGAAAAACCGGTTTTTTGGCATTTTCTCGAGATTTCATCATTAGTTTTTTCTGATTTTTTGCACAAAGATGCGTATTAGCATTGCCTAAAACATGGATTAGTCCGATTTTTGAGAAAAATTCTATTCCGGCTGAAAATGCCGGAAATATCCCGGAAATCGCCGTTTTTGCAGATTTTCATTGGACTTTTCCCTTATATTTCGTTGTTTTTTCACACATAAACATTATTTGTAGCAATGCCCACCATCAAGCATGGTTTAATTGTCAATAAAAGTGATTTTTGAAGCCGGAACTTTCTAAAAATCGCCGGAACAGCCTATTTTCGCCGGAAAAAACGGTATTTCTTGAATTCTCGAGCTGTACTTTATATTTTTTCATGAAATTTTGCACACTGATGCAAAATGGCAATACCTAAAATATGACAGAGCCTGATTTTCAATTAACGTACTTTTCCGGCCGAAAATGCCGGAAATATGCCGGAAAAACCGGTTTTTTGGCATTTTCTCGAGATTTCATCATTAGTTTTTTCTGATTTTTTGCACAAAGATGCGTAGTAACAATGTCTAAAACATGGCCTAGTCCGATTTTTGAGAAAAATTCTATTCCGGCTGAAAATGCCGGAAATATTCCGGAAATCGCCGTTTTTGCAGATTTTCATCGGACTTTTTCCTTATATTTCGTTGTTTTTTCACACAAAAACATTATTGATAGCAATGCCCACCATCAAGTATGGTTTAATTGTCAATAAAAGTGATTTTTGAAGCCGGAACTTTCTAAAAATCGCCGGAACAGCCTATTTTCGCCGGAAAAACGGTATTTCTTGAATTTCTCGAGCTGTACTTTATATTTTTTCATGAAATTTTGCACACTGATGCAAAATGGCAATACCTAAAATATGACAGAGCCTGATTTTCAATTAACGTACTTTTCCGGCCGAAAATGCCGGAAATATGCCGGAAAAACCGGTTTTTTGGCATTTTCTCGAGATTTCATCATTAGTTTTTTCTGATTTTTTGCACAAAGATGCGTAGTAACAATATCTAAAACATGGCCTAGTCCGATTTTTGAGAAAAATTCTATTCCGGCTGAAAATGCCGGAAATATCCCGGAAATCGCCGTTTTTGCAGATTTTCATCGGACTTTTTCCTTATATTTCGTTGTTTTTTCACACAAAAACATTATTGATAGCAATGCCCACCATCAAGTATGGTTTAATTGTCAATAAAGTGATTTTTGAAGCCGGAACTTTCTAAAAATCGCCGGAAACAGCCTATTTTCGCCGGAAAAAAAACGGTATTTCTTGAATTTCTCGAGCTGTACTTTATATTTTTTCATGAAATTTTGCACACTGATGCAAAATGACAATACCTAAAATGTGACGGAGCCCGATTTTCGAAAAATATTTTTTCCCGGCCGAAAATGCCAGAAATATGCCGGAAAACCGTTTTTTTACATTTTCTCGAATTTTCATCTTTAGCTTTTTCTGATTTTTTGCAGAAAGATGCGTATTTGCAATGCTCAAAACATGGCCGAGTTCGATTTTTGAGAAAAAAATTTTTCCGGTTGAAAATGCCGGAAATCGCCGTCTTTGCAGATTTTCATTATATGTTTTCCTTGTATTTCTATGTTCTTCACACAAAAACATTATTGATAACAATGCTCACCATCAAGCATGATTCAATTGTCAATAAAACTGATTTTTGCGACCAGAACTTTCTATTAATTTTTCCCTACAACCCTTCCCTCTCCCCCCATCAACAATCAATGATGAATTTATTGCGTTATGCATTTTCGCTAAACGATATATTTTCTGACTGATTTTTTTCTCCTCGCATTGCTATCTAACTTTCATCATCAGGTAGGTCCATTCAGCATCTAGCTTGTTTTCATGGATATTTTAATGAGCTTAACGATGCGTATCTGAAAAAAAAAAAAACATTCAAAAAACCGCTTAGAGGACGTGGTTTTATGAAAAAACAAATCAGAGGAATGCCTGCTAGCAATCTTCATATTGTTTTGGAGGGAGTGCAGTATTATTACAAATTCCTTCTTTTCTGTTCCATCGTTTCAGGTGGGCAGAGCTGATATTGTCGTGGCTGCAGTTGGCGTTCCTGAAATGGTTAAGGTACAAACCTGTAATATTGATTTGATATAGATCACAAGTGTAGTTCAGTGGTAGAGCATCCGGCTACAGTGCGCAAGGTTGTGGGTTCAACCCCCAGCCGGGCCATACCCAAGATTCCCAAAATGGTACTTGATGTCTCTCTGCTTGATGCTCGGCAATTAAGAGAAGGATTAAGAGTAAGTGGAGCAATCCAGGGAGAAAGAGTGGTGCCCTCCCCTACCTTGTAGTAGATAGCTATCGAAAGAGGAGCCCTCGGGTTGTCTCCGACTGAGGTTGCAGATCATATAATCGTCAGCGCTCGCTATTTTTTAAGCTAAGTTTCAGTGCTCTTAGTCCTGTCCTTCTCCTTCTAGTCCTATCTGAAGTCCATAAGTCTTTTGTTTTATGTGTCACTAAAATTTATCTTTGAAGAAACCGTGTTGAAAACCAATTTTATTTTATCCAGGGTAATTGGATAAAGCCTGGTGCAGTTGTAATCGATTGTGGAATAACTGCAGTGCCTGGTTAGTAGGATAAGTTCGACTTTCTCTGACAGCGAAACTTTTTCCGATGAAAAACTATTATAGTGCAAAGGTAGAGCAATGGCTTGGGTTCGATACTAAAAAGCTTTGTTCTAAGTACAAAATGGTACTTTATACTGCTTGAACTCAGTAATAAAAGAAAAAGATGAAGGTTGTGGACCAATCCAGGGAGAGAGTCTAGAAAGAGGAGCCTCCGGGTTGCATCCGACTGTGGTCACTGACTTATTAGAGTTATCAATGAATATCTGAAGTAATGGCTGACCAATCCAAGTAAGCCAATCCAAATAATCCAAGTTGATATCACATACCAGAATATTTTCGTCGAATAACCTGAAGTTTACAAATCTACACATAAAGTAGAAATAAGTGCGAGATTGGCCTGAATAACCTGATGTATTTTACCTTCTTTTAGATTCGAGTAAGAAGAGTGGTCAGCGTCTAGTTGGAGATTGTGATTACAAAGCATGTAAAGAAAGAGCTAGTTGGATTACACCTGTTCCAGGAGGTAATGTTTTTTATGAGTCCCCCGTTCGGACATCTTATTAATAATAATTTCTGTCTTATCTTGTGTGTACAATTCGTTTAGAAGGATAATTAAATGGTTTTAGGTATTTTGCCCTATACATGTTTTTTATAAGCAAGTGTCTGCCCCTATATCAGGCTCGCATTATGCTTAGCATTCTATTGTTCTTATAAACAATAGAGCCATTGCTTAGGTACCAAAAACTGAGCCTGTATATGCTTATAAACGTTATGCTTATAGAAAAAAAACACGTAGATTCCTTCAATGACTCAAAACATCTAAATCGTTTTGCTTTTAGCTTAACTATTTTCCAAAGTCGAAAACTCGATGAGTTTGTAAGCTTTTGGCTTTTGGTAAGAAACCCATTTTTAAAGATTTAAAACTTTCATATCTCGACTTTTGAAAAGACGTAGACAAAAAGTGGAGGTTTTAATCAGAACCAGGTAAGAAATCTCCAAACAAAAGATCTCAAACTACTGAATAGTATTAAACGTAATCACATGATAACGAGTACAATTCAAGAAAAATTACACTAGAGATTTTTCTCTTTTCAATTTTCCGAATTTTCCGTCCGGAAGGACGAGAAATGTTCGAGACTAAAAAATCACACAAGTGCAATCAATTTTCGAGTTGCACGAGTTTTCATGTGATTACGAGCTAAGATGGTCAAATATATAAAGAAATTTGCTTCAACATTTTTAGGTGTGGGTCCGATGACAGTAGCAATGTTGTTATACAACACAGTGGAAAGTTGTAAACGGGTGGCTAAAGAAAGACAGTTCTTAAAGGTATGTCATAATACACCCCCTCCCTCCCCATGCATTCTTTTGTCCATTCAATTTCATAAAAACAATTTTAAAAGAATTATCACCCGCCTATCCAGAAACCTCTTTCGTTTTTCTAGTTTTTGTAGTATGAATTTTCTTATTTGTTTTCAACACCCCCTTTTCACAAAACCATAGGGACCCCTTCCGACTGGAAAAATTAGCAAAGATATCGTCACTGGTGGAATTTTATACCTCACTGAAAATGATCAAAATAACCCTCACTGCAAAATATTATGCTATTTTTCTAATCCCCACTGAATTTTCTGACTTGAAAACAATGAAATTTAAATCCCCAGCCTTAAACAATATTGAAATATCGATCTCCATCGAGTTTTAGTTCGTGATTGATCCTCTTTTTCGCATATGATCATAATCGAGGATAAGATTCACTGTTCTCTAACTTTTTGACTGGATCAGGCTTTCCATTATAAAAAGAAGCGTGCTTAGCTTTAGAGCTGACTTGTCTTCGACTGTTTTTAATTCTGGTCGGTCAACAGCGTGTTTTGAAACTCGAAACTTGAAACTTTAGGTAAATTAGAAAACAACATCACGGACTAGTCGATCCAAAACTGGACACACTACCGGAAAAGCTTTGCAGTTAGCCTATATCATTAAACTTGACTTTACCTGAATTAAGGCTCCAAGTTCGAAAGGGGTAACCAATTTTAGCTTTAATGGTGTACAATCATACGATGAAAATATTTATATTTATACTTCATTTGCTTATTTCTTTCAGTCTGGGTTTGGTATATCGTTGAAAAATGCAAGAATGCTTCGCTCGATGCTCAGGCGGTTCCGATTTTGAAAAGAATATTAGCTTAAAAAGAATTACTTTATATCACACTTTAGTTCTTTTATACAGTTTTTTAGGGAGGGTTTATATTTTTTGTAGTTATAGTTTACATTTTAAAAGTTTATGTTTTGTTGATGATACATTTTTCATGATTGTATACACCTAAAAACCATGCATACATTCACCAGCCTGGCACAAACTTGGATTGATAAACCTGAGAAAAAAACCAGCAGATTACATGTCGAGAAAATTTTCTTTGAACTACAAAATTTCTTCCAAAATTAAATTTGCAAAATTAAGATTTTAATGACGATTAAGAAGTTCTCGAAATAACGCCAACTATTCGATTACTATATATATTTTAAAAGGATAACCAGATGAATAGACCAGACCAAAGATATTCTGGTCTAAGGAGGAATTTCTAGACCAATTTTCATCTTTTATCTGGCTATCCTTTAACAAATGATTATAACATATGGTGGAGTTCCAATTTTTATTTCAAATTATATGACATTTTTAGAACATTATTTTTGGGTAGATCATTATGAGATTTATAGCTATATTGTAATTTTATAAAGGATAAAAAAGATACTTTAAAGTGCTTCGGCCGAATTCTATCGTGTTCTAATTTTTGACGTCAGCAATTAATTATCTTTTTTCGATTTTTCGCCTACTTTTGGCTGGTGTCATCAAAATTGTATTATTTTTTTGTTTTCTCAAAATCGTCTTGGATAAGATACATCTTTGGTCTGGATTTGAAATGAATTGGTTGGTATGTTCTGGTCTTCAAATTGTGACGCTATGAATAGTGCCGTACCTAAAATGAAAAAAAACGGACCGCACCCCAAATGGTAAAATAACGAGGTTGGTGGGCGAACTTAAATCAAACCTTTTTAAGCTCCTGAAAATCCAAAAAAAAAACAAGCATTTTCCACCCTGGAAAAGAGAAACATAGACAGGTAGACAATGCTTGGTCATCCAACACATTCGACAAAACAAACAAAAAACAACTCGAATTAAACTCCCTTGGAAAGATGCAAGAATTTTCAGCAATATATAGATTTTCCGTTGTACGAAACGTTGAGAAAACACCAATACGCTGGCTGCTTAGTCTGTACTAAACACTCCTTTCTTCCTGTTATTTTCGTTGAATAGATAAGTGAATTACACCACGGCAAGATTTTTTTAAATTCCGAAGTCTGGGTGCTCGAAATTGCAGGCTACTTGTTAACTCCCCCTCCTCGATGAGAATTTTTAGTTGCCTATAGCATAAAAGGATGAAAATAATTCGTCCTATCTCAAAATATTCTTTTGAATTGGATTTTAACTGATCTCAAACAGGAGGGTGCTTGATTGCCAGAGGGCAGAAAGTACCTTAACAGAAGAAATTTTGGCAAATGGTGTTCACCAATTTTGGTGCAATTTGGCGGACTTTATTTTGGCGATTTAATAAAATTTCTAAATTTCGTCCCCGCTGAAAATTATCATATAAAGAGGATCAACAGCGCAAAATATTGTGCTCTTTTTTCCATCCCCGTTGAACTTTCTGAATCGAAAACAATGTTATTCAAATCCCCCAGCCATAAAAAACATGGGAATATCAATCCCCATCGAGTTTTAATCCGTTTTTTTATCTCCACTGGCTGAAAAATCTCTACTGGGTCTGTGAGAAAGGGGTGTTATATCGTGGTTGAACACACCATTTAAAAGAGTGCTCGATAACTGTATCTAAATAGTTAGAAGCTAAACTGAGTATTTTTTCAAAGAAAAGATCAACCTCTGGCGACAAAGTGTAAAAATTCTATCGCGCATTTGTCAATCTAATAACTGTAAAAAGAATCATATATTACACCCCCTTCTCACATACCCCACTGAAAAGATTGGCCAAAATTTTGTCTCAAGTGGAATACAAGAAGCCGGAGCGGCGTGAAGGTCCAGCTGACGTGGCAGGTCCATTTTGCTGCGCGCTGGACCAATTATACTCTAATTTTTGTCCCTGCTGAAAATTATCATATACAGATAGCGCAAAATATTGTGCTCTTTTTTTTATAAATTTATTTCAAAATTTAGAACGAATTAAAGATGAACAGCAAATATTACAATATTATTGTCGAGTAGACCCTATCAGTATGCATCGAATTTTCTAACAGGTTGGAATATGATTTCGGTATGTGATTTTCATCACGGTAGTTAGAAGCATTTTATTTATTATTCGGATATGTCCCGTCTGTGGTTTTCCCCGTCGCACTATAATAACTAAGAAAGCTCTCCTATTAAAAATCATATGTCTAAAAACGTACTTTGTTATGTCTAGAAAGATTCTCACAAAAAAAACAAGACGACTTAAAGTCGAAAATTTCGCCTAGAATTTAAACTACATAGGAAAAACAAGAAGTAGAGATTGAAGCCAATTTGAAATCTACTTTACATCGAGCCTTGATGAAACAACGAGGCTTAAAATCGCTAAAAAAGAGACCAATTTAAGAACAACTGTTGTTTAATTTTTAAGAACTAATAAACAAAGGTAATATCACCGTCTATAAAGAGTTATTTATTTGATTCTTATAAAGCAAATGCTTCTATAAGAAAAATGAATATGCTCATATTGTGCGCCATCCCCTGTTTACTTTGTAAGAACTAATTACCGAAAGGTATATTACCGTCTATCAAGAGTTATTGATTTGATTCTTATAAAGTAAATGCTTATAAGAATAATAAATATGCTCATAATGAATGTGCGCCGTCCCTTGATTACTTTGTAAAAACTAATTACTGAAAGGTATATCACCGTCTATCGAGAGTTATTGATTTGATTCTTATAAAGTAAATGCTTATAAGAAAAATAGATAAGGTCATATTGTGCGCCATCCCTTGTTTACTTTGTAAGAACTAATTACCGAAAGGTATATTACCGTCTATAAAGAGTTATTGATTTGATTCTTATAAAGTAAATGCTTATAAGAAAAATAAATAAGGTCATATTGTGCGCCATCCCTTGTTTACTTTGTAAGAACTAATTACCGAAAGGTATATTACCGTCTATAAAGAGTTATTGATTTGATTCTTATAAAGTAAATGCTTATAAGAAAAATAAATAAGGTCATATTGTGCGCCATCCCTTGTTTACTTTGTAAGAACTAATTACCGAAAGGTATATCACCGTCTATCAAGAGTTATTGATTTGATTCTTATAAAGTATATGTTTATAAGAAAAATAAATATGCTCATATTGTGCGCCATACTTTGTTTACTTTGTAAGAACTAATTACGGAAAGGTATATCACCGTCTATCAAGAGTTATTGATTTGATTCTTATAAAGTATATACTTATAAGAAAAATAAATATGCTCATATTGTGCGCCATCCTTTGTTTACTTTGTAAGAACTAATTACCGAAAGGTATATTATCGTCTATAAAGAGTTATTGATTTGATTCTTATAAAGTAAATGCTTATAAGAAAAATAAATATGCTCATATTGTGCGCCATCCTTTGTTTACTTTGTAAGAACTAATTACCGAAAGGTATATTATCGTCTATAAAGAGTTATTGATTTGATTATAAAGTAAATGCTTATAAGAAAAATAAATAAGGTCATATTGTGCGCCATCCCTTGTTTACTTTGTAAGAACTAATTACGGAAAGGTATATCACCGTCTATCAAGAGTTATTGATTTGATTCTTATAAAGTATATGTTTATAAGAAAAATAAATATGCTCATATTGTGCGCCATTCTTTGTTTACTTTGTAAGAACTAATTACCGAAAGGTATATCACCGTCTATCAAGAGTTATTGATTTGATTCTTATAAAGTATATGCTTATAAGAAAAATAAATATGCTCATATTGTGCGCCATACTTTGTTTACTTTGTAAGAACTAATTACCGAAAGGTATATCACCGTCTATCAAGAGTTATTGATTTGATTCTTATAAAGTATATGCTTATAAGAAAAATAAATATGCTCATATTGTGCACCATACTTTGTTTACTTTGTAAGAACTAATTACCGAAAGGTATATCACCGTCTATCAAGAGTTATTGATTTGATTCTTATAAAGTATATGCTTATAAGAAAAATAAATATGCTCATATTGTGCGCCATACTTTGTTTACTTTGTAAGAACTAATTACCGAAAGGTATATTACCGTCTATCAAGAGTTATTGATTTGATTCTTATAAAGTATATGCTTATAAGAAAATAAAGAAAAAATCAAAACTGTGGAGCTAAAGACACAAAGATATATGACGTAATCCAAAGAAAACCCGCGAAAATCGTCCGTGGTTATACGAGTGTGTAATTTGTAAATTAAATTTAGTGAGTTCCTCCACCGTATCAAGCACTTTCGTTTTCTAATTTTTTTTCCAATGACACCGCCGCCGCCGCCGCCGCCGCCGCCGCCGCAGAAAGGCTATCGTAATACTTTCGCTAAGCGAAATTAACAACAACTACATATATAAAAATAGTGGTAAAAATAGTGGTAGAGAAAAATACGACGGCGCTGTGGTGGTCCTTAGGCAACCCAAACCAAGTGTTTTATAGAAATTTAATTGTTTAGCGGCACTTTTTATTTCATACAAATGACTTTCTTAAAGATTGCGCATTGACGTGACGGAATTATGATCTATGACATGACGCATGTGCTTTTACTTACTTTTGGGTCAGTGTTTTAGATTGTCTGTATCATAAACCCAGTATCTACGGCTTATCTCAAAATTAATTGTACTACGTACTACGAAGCGATAATAAACGTGAGATACACTCTGGTACAAAGTATGTTTTTGACTGTTGGAGTCATATATGATCCATGTAATACAGAAATATTAGATTTTGTATGATAATACGATGATTGTTACGGGGTAGTAACAGTTCGCATAAGCTATAATGATGTTATTCAGTTCATCTTACTATACCATACCTCCCTTTCAAATTTAGTTGTCCGGCATGCTAGAAAAAGTGTTTCAGAGGATGACCTTTCTGTAACGAGAATTTTAAATATTATTTTTTTCTATCGTTATATATATCAATGTGAGCATTTGGACTCTTTTTGTGTCTTTCTATAAGATATAAGCATACCATATTTTCGATGCACGCATAGCTCTGTCAATAACCCTTTTTTGTTCTCAAGAGAAAAACATATTTTGAAATTTGCCTGATCAATTATCACATGTCTAGAATTTGTGACAAGCATCATAGACTACCGGCTTTTTCTTTTAAATTTCTTTTTCTGCAAAAACAGAAGTTTCCTCCGCCCTCCCTCTCTCTTGCAAATGCGACCGCGTCACTTTCCATCATCGCAAGCTTGTACCAGACTCTGACAATGGTTATATTGAACAACAACGGTTGGTTTCCTTAAATTTAGTCAGTTACCGGCTTGTCTATTCTTAATCATTTTCGGAGCAGAAAATAAAAAAAATGTTATTTGTGGCCTTCACTTCATAATGACCACGAGTTTCTAAAAATAAATGCAACAATAAATTTAATATCAAAGAGAGTTTCGGCAATTTTTTTTCCCTGCCGCTTTTTTATGGATGCAATTTTTACAGTGATAGTGTATTTGACGCAATTTACCGATGATCTACGACTGCTAAATTGTTCACTTACTGTATACAAAAAATGTGTGCTTGTTTTTATCACTCCACAATGCACCTTTTCGACCGTAGTCGTGTGGTCGGGCGTGCCTCTTAATCATTTAATTATCCCCCTAAACTGGATCCAATCCTTTTTTGAAACATTTTTCTATGTTGCCTATAGGTGCAAAAAAAGGACTGTGACGGCTTTAGTGGTATAAAGCGGACAAAAAATGCCCGCGCGGCCATTGGCGCCTACGGTCGAAAAGGTGTATTAAAAATTGGCCAAGTATTGGTTAGAATATAGATAAATTGACTCACTTTGATAAAATATAATTTTAAGAAATCATGTCTTATCAGGTTAGAAATTAAGCTTCTTGAACCCTAGTCTGGCAAGCTAGACGACTAATTTATAAATAGTAGAAATAAACCAAAAAGTAATGAATGGAACAATTTTAAAGTCTATTCACGATAAGTGTGCACTCTTTTTTCTTTTACCTATAACTTTCGAAGGAATTCTTCAATCTTTATAAATTTGGTATCGTTGGAGAGATATTTGTGAGTGGAACAATTTGAAATAAAAAAATCTTCAAAAGAATTCTAAAAATGAAGATGAAAATGAAGAAGAAAAAAATGAAGATCTTGTAGAAAAGTGCTATGAATTTCATTTTCACTGGAGAGATTCTTTAATCTTTGGAGGTCATCACTGTGAAGAAATTTCACTAAAATATTTATTCAATACAATGTTATGATACAAAGTTAATAAGTGGTTGACCCCAAAAAACAGCAAAATACAGCAGAAAACAGCGTTTTTAGACGTCAATTAGCTTAGAACTTTGTTTGATATCTTTTGACTGAATGACTTTTTTTGAGAAATCTTTTCACAGTGATGACGTTCGATAATCAAAGTTTCACTTCAGTAAAAATGATAGTTATAGCACTTTTCTACAAGATCTTCCTTTTTTTCTGCTTCATTTTCATCTTCATTTTTAGAATTATTTTAAAGATTTTTTTATTTCAAATTGTTCCACTAACTAATATCTTTCCAATGATACCAAATTTATAAAGATTGAAGAATTCCTTCAAAAGTTATAAGTAAATGAAAAAAGAGTGCACACTTATCGTGAATAGACTTTAGTTTATACAAACTAAATCCCGTATTGTTATTATTATTAGTATTGGTATTATTAGTATTACACGCATAATAAACGACTCCAGTCTACTTGAACCCCCAAAACTTTTTTCATCTATACACCCCTGTCTCACAGTCCGGGTGTAACTTTTCCCAAAAATTAGGATGAGGATTTCTATCTAAATCCCACTGCAGATGGAAGCTCTTTTATTCTTAGCTCAAAAATCCAATTTTTTTCTATTGAATTTCAAATGGGGATGAAATCAAAGTTAATTTTCCAGTAGGGCTAAAATTGTAGGGTAAATTTCCTACCAAGGACGAAATTTAGTGGGGCAGGGGTCCCACCGGGTCTGTGACAAAGGGGGTAGAAGAGATTCTCCAAATTGACAATAAACTCTGAAGAAATATCTTCCAAAACCAAGCATATATAACTTTTCACAATTACTATCCACATATGCTTTTTGCCTCACTTGGGACAGTGTAACTTACCTTTGATAGCTGGAAAAATATAATTGTTCCTATTAGATAAATATTTATTGCAGCTTTTCAACCTCGTTCTCTGTATATTATCAGATAAGGCGTAAGTAAAGTAACGTAAATAAAACCTGGAATACACAAGAACGACGTTAGCAGCTTTTATGATCACCCTGATTTGATTTAGCATACAGTATACCATTTGAATAAAAAGTAAAAAATATTTTTTTTCAGTCAATTATCATTTATTTCAGGTAACTACGTTCAAAAGTATCATCTAAATTGTGCAACTGATTTCGTTGCATCTAATGAGGTTATAATTAGGTGCTTAACGCTCATCTTTACACAGTGGACGTGCTGAAGTACTTGTAAGTAAACATAATTGCGTGCAAAGTGCAAGGGACCTTCACCAATGAATTATAGTCGTAGGAAAGATTCAAATCTCCTATTATATAAAAATTTGTTAAAAAGCCATTCTTATTAACTTGCTTGGGAAAGATTGAAGATTTGCATTGAATCAAGTCTTCAAGTGTTTATGAAATTATGTACAGGCCCAGGGGGGGGAGGTACTTAGGTAAGTGGAGGGTACGGTATGTGCCGCCTTTAAGGGTACCTTTTTTGGATTTCCAAAGTCCCGATAAGGGTCGGAAAAATCAGAAAATCACGTTTTTAGTCCCACTAAGGGTCGGAAAAATAGAAAGATTTCATCTTTCTACCCCCTGAAAGATCGAAATTTGGTCAAAATTGGTTCGAAAGTCGGGCGGCACCCCCCCGTCAGCTCGCAACCCTAGTAACCCCCCCCCCCCCGGGTGTACAGGTGGGAGAATATACAGTGTGTTTGGTTGTGAAGAACACCATACTATAGTAGTGGGCAGCCTCTGTTATCCAAAGAAGCTTTAGCTATTTCAATTAAATTCTGGAATGTGAATTGAATACCAAGCCTCTATATTCAAGGACTATTATCCCACTATTATTTTCATATCTCATATTGTAGATTGTTTGTTAGACTGATTGTAGATCATTAAGGTACTCCGGTTTTTTCTAAAAGGCATTATACTAATTATAGAGACAGATACTAATTAAACTAGTTTTTCTGGAAATTCGACCATTGATACGTTATTTCAATCACGTATTTCGTATTTTCGGAAGTCTTAAAATTTAGTATGTGTCGCTACTCCATTATTTTTTAACTATCTTAGCCAATCCCTTTTTGTGTCTTTTGTCTTGCGTTTACTGAATTTTATTTTGAAGCATAATTATGATGATGAAGTTATTTTTGATGAAGGATCCTTTATCTTTGATGTCTGACCTGTTTCATGAAAAACAAGAAAAAATTCTTACTTAAACTATTATAAACTCCAGGTGAGCTAATGAATTTTAGTTTTATCTAAATGTATCAAGAGTGCTGGAGCTACTTTTTCTCGATTTTTTGACAATGTACGCTGTTAGGCGGTCTCTAATCAGGTACCAATTAAAAAAAACTCTCATCAAAGATGACTGTTATAGCTTGGTCCAGGGTATATAAAGGTCAGTAGCAACAACGTACAATTAGCGATAAGAGTTAACCCAACGTTCAGGTTTTACTTTATCGGCCTTTTTACGCCGGCCCTTATTGGCGATATTTTTAGTTTCTTAGCGTAACAAGGGCCGGCGTAAAAGGGGCCGGTGTTAAATTAGGGCCGGCGTAAAAAGGGCCGATAAGGTAGCTCACGAGCTACTTTTTGATATTACCTCGTGTTGACGATTTAGAGGTAGGGTTATATTTTTTGTACATGACTGCCAAGGTAAACAGATATGGGAATACATTTGAGGTATGTTTTATTTTATAGAATAATACCATTAATATTGCATACGACGGACTACCCTCTATTTAGAAAAGTACCCTACACACTATAAAATGTCAAATTGTATCATTTTCAGCCGTAATTGAGAAAAAAATAATAAGTTATAAATAGCATTATGATAACAATATAAAATCAAATTGGCTAAAAATAAACTTTCATATGCTAGTCCCCGGAAGCCAATGTACGGACATTTGCGGTCGATATATATTTTTACCGTCATTTTCAAAACAAAGTAAATCGGGGAAAGAAAGTTACGCCTATTAGAAATTTTATTGTTCATAATTTTGGAACGTCATTTTATTGTTTCAAACGACAAAGACGGTCTTAACACGTCATTTAATGAACCATATCATAAGCAGAAATACCGACATGTTGGGTTTTCAAACGTCATATGCTGACGTCATAAAATTCGTCGCATCGTGATGACGTATGACAGATACTACTCAGGGAAGAAGAATAAATATAAAAACTGATACAAAATATCTAATTGAATTATGACCGATACTCAAATTAACTGAATGCCGGATAGCTATTTGCGTTAAATCCCGGTTTTGGCCGGATAATTGTTCTTTAACACCGGTTGTAAAAATGAAAACTTTTTCTGTGGGAAAAAAGAAACTTACTCACTTAATGAGATCAGGAAAAGAAAAACAACACAAAAATATATGGTGGTCATTATTTTCCACTGAAGAACCCCATTTTGGTTTTTTTAGAAAAACATCCAGAAAAATGAAATTTCTTATATGATCTCCTTTGAATTCCGGCCATCGTCAATGCTAGATTTTTGAAGAATTTTAATATACATACCCATGCATCATAGGATTGAAAATAGATACTGTGTACACAAAAAGGACCACTTATAATTCATGGCATGAATGTGGATTTGCTCGGGATACCAAGCCACGTGTAATTCAAATTATCAAATTCATTAAAGCGAGAGGTCGTGGGTTCAATCTCCACTCGATTCGTTACTTTTGAGAAAACTGGGAAGTACATTAGTGTAGGATCCGTTGATTCATTACCTATAAGTAATACGCACTTGATTTCACACAAATTCAAAAATGCCTTCTCATTTCTATGGCCTAGCCTGTGTTTTCAGAAAATTGCCTAGATTCCTTACTAATATTTTCATAATTGCAAGGAAGAGAAATCGTTTATTAAATTTAATATTTCCTTTGAGGACACCTGATACTTGTGATACTACTTCTAAATCACCAACTATAGTATCAAAACAGAATGAAAATATTTGAATATTACAAAATTATTGCAGATTTATTTTGTAATAAAAAAACTTGTTGAAATAAGGCCGATGGTTTTTACTATATACTGTGCAATATGAACATTTGAAATTCAAAATTTGAAGTAAGGAAGTAATAAACGCTTTTTAAAGTATGTTAAATCTTTCATTAATTTTCCAAACGAGGCTGTAAAAACCGTTTGATTGATGTGAATTATTTCCTGTGGAAATCCGGTCAAAATTGCTTGGAAAGCTCCATTATTTCTGAAGATGACGTTCTCGTGTACACGAAACACGAATTAATTTTGAAATATTCTTTTGGTTCCTTGTAAGACACACGAAGAACATTGAGCACATTGGCTAAAATTTTTTTACACATATCAAAGCATCATTTTTGAAATGAAGTTAAGGTTTATACACGATTTTATGATACTCTTTTCTCTCTACAAAATAGATGAGTAATTTTTCTACCGGTGGGTCGGTTGGTCATTGACCTAAAGGCCGGTCTCCACTTGCGCGCGCTTCAATCGTACCTTTCGAGAAAAGCTTCCACGCTATTGCTCAAAAGAAAAATGAAGCAACTCCATTGGCGCGATCTGACGTAACGGTTGAAAAAAGTTGAAATGTGTTCAACTTTTTTTTCGTGCGCGCGCTACATTTTTATGACGTAATCTTTTTTCCAAGCAAAAAGGATTGAAGCCAAAAAGTGCGATTGCAGCGCGTGCAAGTGGAGACTGGCCTTAAAAATTACCCTTAAGAGCCGCACTTTTGGTAGGTCACTTACCTTAAGTGCCCCCCCAAAAAAAACCCTGAGAATCTCGCCTACTATTAATCTCTCGAAATGTCAAGTTCCGGGTAACACGCACACCCCAGACACCATACTAACATATAAGTGACTCCTATTACTTTTAGTGTTTTTGTTTGTTGAAGGACGTGTCGAGCTAAAAAATTTAAGGTCATTTTCTTAAATTTATCTACAAAATCTCTAGCTTCAAATTGATATGTCTATTTTTCATAAATGTTCGTATTTTCAGTGCATAGATTGCATACTTGATAGTCAAGGGTGCCAATGTTAATATTTTCCAGCTTGTTACCACTCCTTGAAAACTCAAAGAAAAGTAATGGACTAGCCAAGAAAAAATGTGTACCCCCTTTTTTGAGGAGGTTTTTTTGGGTAAGGTGACCCCTGGATTTTTTTTTCAATATTTCTGAATTCCCTTGGATTCTTTTCTTGATTTTTGGACCAATCTGGATTTTCAGCATCATTTTACTGACCACCCTGGATCTTTACACTAGAAAAATCAGATTCCCTGGATTGTTTTATTTTCCAGACCACTACTCCTCCTCAACATAAGGGGTACAGACTATTTCTGTTATAGTCCGATGCAAAAACACAAGATATGTCAAATATACAATGTTCCTTTTCCCTCGATTCTTTTAAGATTTCGTTGTTTTCGTCCTATCTCCATGGATATATTTGCCGAATTATCTATAATGACTATCCGTAAATATATTTTTACCACGATTTTCAAAATACTAGTTTTGACGCGGTTATCCTATTATTTTATTACTTTCAAATAAAACGTAATTACCGAAAATACACCAACACCTTGACAACATTATAATTTAGTTGCGATGCACCGATTTTGCAGGTCAAACTATTTAAATCAATGGTTAAACAGAGCAAGTTGATGATGTGTTACTGTTTTGCGGACCATCTCATGAGAGGGCATCACTGCAGAAATCTGTAAAGTCCGAAGGGCTAGATAGACAACTTTAAGCTTTCTTCAGCAAAAAAAGTGGAGCAAAAATTTGGCTTTTTGAATTTCGTGCCGATGAATAGGATCTAGTATTTTAATTGTTTTCGGAGCGCGAGACCAAAAAAAGTAGGCGGCAAATGCAGCTTTTCATCTCTCAAACCAGTGAAATTGATTATTGTCACGTGATTTCTTTGGTAGGAAATCCTACCAAAACGTGGATCTAGCCCTTCGGGCTTTACAAATAGGTGGGCATAACAGCATGGAACCTTGTTGACACGCAATATCTTTTTGTTTCGAAAAAAAAGAGCCAATACCGTCAGAGCACCAAGCCCTTTCACACTCCCTTTACTTGAACTTGCAGAGAAACTTGTTTACTCGAGCCTACTACGGGGGGGGAAGGGGGTTCACGGTTGGCGGAGAAGCGGAATCGTACTTTTTTTTCGCGTCGAGTATTGGAATTCAACGAAAATTTCAATGGAAATTTCGGAAATTAGGCCCAATTTCGGAGACGAAGAATCGGTCTGATTTAGTAGTTCGGAGAGACGGAATTTAGTGGGAAATCGTGAAATCACCTTGCCCTAATAGCCCTAATAGCTGTCAAGACATGAACAATTGAACAATGGTGGTAGAAGTTTTTCAAACCAACTTTATGTGGTTAGAACCCATCAATCAACATTTTAGGCTTCTATCTTTAGAGGAATACCTAATTTAGAGAAGTAATTACTCTTGAAAGTTGTAACATACATTGTTATAGATAATTAGAATTTAACAATACTTTATTGAAAATTAAAAGTGTTTAATGATCAAAGGGACAATCTAAGCTCTCACGCCTACATGTTTCCGGTGGCCGCAAAGTGTCGTTTTTGGTCTTAATTTGCAATCATTTTGAGCGTGTTAATGGATCATTGAAGATTATTTTATTCCATAATAATGTCATTAGCGTTAAGTAATTTTTTGAACGAGACAATACTGAAATTATACCACCTGGTCTTCCTAAAACGATTTGCATTCTCAAATCAGAATGCAGTCCGCTTGCTTGCGCTCACTTTGCTTAAGCTGTAAGGTCCTATATACATGACACGGGAAATTCCATAATAAAAATAGTGCAATTCTTGACCTGTTTGTGTAGATAGAGGTTTCTAATCACATGAAAATATGATAAGCATGAGCCTTCTTGACAAAATTATCCAGAAGAATCGACATGGAAAGGCAATAACTATTCATAAAAGTTTTACAAGGCGGGACTCCATCCATATTTTGTGACGTCGAAGGTTTTATAATTTTTCATGTTTTCTAAATTACGTCATCGATGCTCATATCCTTCACTACAAATGCGTTTATTGATATTAAAAATTTTCCGTTGCAAGCCAAATTTTTTTACACTCGTCATCATTTTTATCTGGGGAATTTAAAGAATTTTTGGAATACGTAATTCTAAGAGCACTGAATCTGTTTGATTTTTGAAAAAATTCTACTTTCAACTAGATACCTCTTTCTTGGTAGACTCTGTTCCTAATCCCTGCTTTGTTTTAGAAGAGCTGGCTTAGGGTATAGAAATTTGAATTACTCCTCCTGTCTCGTAAGTTTCTTAATTTTTTGAGTTTATCACATATTTTTTTAGCTAAAAACCATTTCAGTATTTTGACATTTATTTGAGCGATTTCACTATGGAATTTGATCCTTAAAACTTTCACTCCTAATAACTAGAGGCTGATTACGAGAGTTTCAACTTTGTGTGTCACGCCCTCATGAAACAGACCCATCCACTTACTCATTTGTTCAAGATCATCCACCGTTCTTTGTGAGAATAAACTTTCGTCCCTTATCGAAAAGACACTTGGCTTTTGAATTTTGTAAAGAAAAGCTTAATCATACTTTAGCAGAGTTGTAAAGTATATTTGCAAGAACTTCAGCATGGTATTCTATTTTTGACGAGCAATAAATCATCTGGAAAGACAGCTTAAAATAGAGTTGATTTTTGGCACAGATGCTTACTTCAAAAAATTATTTCAAATGAAGTGGCGTTTTACGTAAGAATTAAAGACCCACGCAATAAATCAATTCGAAAGTTATCCATGAAGATATTCCAATTTTTTCTATGGAATCTTAATTTGGAGTCATTAAACTGTAAAAACACCGACAGAAAAATTCGTCTTGGTATAATCATTGTAAAAGGAAAAGAAAAATTCTTTGGGTCTAATTTTCCATTAATTTCCATTAAAATTTTGGTCTAACTTGCTCAGATTAAAACGAAAAAATTGGCTACTTTTAATTGAGGGAAATAGTAATTTTGTATGGCGCCGCAGGCTTTTCAATGCGGTGGATTGAGGCAAATTAAATATCAATTCTATGCAATCGGAAATTATTGTGGAATTTGGTTGTGTCGTGGCATGAAAACATTTTCAGGTTCAAAAGGTGTGTCTTTCAGCGTCTGTGTCTATTAAAACCAAATCCGCCTTTTAGAAGTACAATTTGCTGAAAATATCAACATTTTGGAAATTTAGCTAAAAAATACTTTGGTAAATTTGACTTTTTCCTCAACCTCCACGAAAAAGAATAGCCTAGAAATCTAAGATAGTTTGATTTAGTTGCTAGGAAAAATATGATGGTAAGTTGAGACTAAATAACTATTCAGTATTCCAAGGCAAACTTAAAATCCGTAAATATAAAAAATCTTTAAAGTGCCGAAAACGCTATATTGCCATTAGCCGTGTGTCCTAGCTTTGTGAATACAGGCTTAGTTAACTTAGGCTAGATCACTCGGTAGATCAAGAACTTTTAAAATCCCGAAAGCACCAAGTAAACTAGGGATAAAAAGTCAGTGTACGCCCCTTTTCAGTTTACCGAATTTCCTAAGTTAACAAACTAGTAGTATCGTACTGTATGGGGAGTTCCTAGAGTATTTCTTTCATGAAGAATAAGATTTAGACCTGGATTGCTTATAGCTGTCTATTTTAAACATTGTGTCTGAGTCATTACAATTACACCGTAAAGAGCACTGCCCACTATTGAGTGAGCGTTTCTTCCTGCAAAACGTTATGATAAATAAATGACATAATAATGTGATCTACTCCACGCATTTCGAATCTATCAAATCCATACGCTAATACCTCATCAGTCACGAAAGAATGAAGCCATGTGACATTTTGCAATAAGATACATAGCCTCAGGCGTCAAAAACAGGAAAAATATTAACAATTTCTATTTCCGTCTAATTTGAATTCGCATTTTCTCCAAGATGAATAGTTAAAAGCTTTTTGACAGCAAAAGCAAAATTTTTGAAATTCTAGATGATTGAAAAAGTTTTAATATTGGCTTGGAGGCACATTTCTGCGGTGAGATTTAAAGACAGACCGGAAAATTTAATTTCCTTGTCTTCTTCCTTTCGACTGTTTTAAACTCATCTTGGTGTCTGAATGGTAGGAAAAAGGTATCGTTATCAGAAAAGTTTCATTCTTTCTTTAATCACACCCCCTTCTCACAAACCCACACGGACCCCTTCCCACTGGAAAATTTGGCCAAAATATTACCCCGGTGGAAATTATCATCCAATTTTTGTCCTCATTGTAAATAACCAAATAAACCAATCATCACTGCAAAAAATTATGCTATTTTTCCCATCCCTACTGAATTTGGGAGGCATATCTATCTGTCTGTGAAAATCTTCCGAATCTTCATCAAACATTTGTTTTTCCATATGTATTAGGTATTAGCTATTAGATATTAGATATTAATGTACTCAAAATATGAGAATTCAAACTATAAATTAAGTTTCACTTGTTTGTTTTCAGGGATAGCATACTGTTTTTACCTGATACAACGCATTATCATGTGAACAGTTTTGGAAGCTTTTATTGATCATGACAAATGTCAAAGTATAAGACCATATTTACACGCTACTGTACCGTTTTGCTCCGCTATGATTTTTGTCATATTGGTTTCGGAACATTTCGGAGCAAGAAAACGGAGCAGATTCCGTTCCGATGAAAAAAGTGGAGCGAAACCGTTTCGATTTGTTTTGCTTTGCAACGTCTTCTTATTGAAGTTTCGGTTGTTGACGTTCACACTTTCGGAACCGTTTCGTTTCTGAACTGAACGGAACCATAACATCTGAACACGGTCTAATAATATAAGAATTTATAAGAATTTTCTTTAGGTTCTCCATTCTATCTTTACTGGTGAGGAAAAGAGCACCCTCTTCCAACGAAGGGCGGAAAACGGTGCGCATCACTAAAATTGCCGCTTTAGAATGATAAATTCGTTACGAATTCACAATATGAATGCAATTTACAGTACCTGTTTTCTGGTTCCGCAATTCCACCTTTTTTCTCCTTATTTCCGTCAATCCGTCTCAAAAAAACCAAACACCGAAAATTCCTTTCAAGCTCAGAGGTTTTTGTCAAAAATCCCGAGAATTTTGACTATTTGGTGCCAATTTGAAAGTCTGCTTAACTTTTTCTAAATTTCGTTTTTCCGCACTAAAATAGGCTTCTGCTCATCCTCTGGCGAAAAAAGTCTCTTATAGAAAGTATATCTATAGAGGTCTGCACTAAAATTACCCAATTTTCTGTCTTCGACAAAGGATCCAATTTCCGAAACTCCGCCGAGATTTCTGTCGAATTTCATCTCCCCGTTCGAAATAAGGGTCGGTTCCGCTCCTCTGCCAACCGTAAAACCCCCTTTGGTACCTGATAGGGGATTATTTCCTAACCTTTAAAAGCAAAGTAACGAGAAAGTTATTTCAAAGACAACACTCGAGTGCAATTAGTCCAAGAGTGAAGAAGCAACGTTTAGGTTATAACCAAGAGAAAACGGATGCTTTAAAAATGTTTCTAAAATAGCGACTAACGAGATGCTATAACAAATGATTTGGAAAAAATAGGAAAAGCTAAAAATTGCAATTGCTTTTTTTGTTATTGTCCTGTGCATCATCAAAATCAATTGAAATAAAAAAACATCATAAGAAAAACGCATTTTTTATTACACAGGGTCATTTTCTCTTTTTTTTTTCTTTTCTTTTTTTCTTGTTCTGCTACAACAGAAAAATAACAATAGGTATTTTACTACTATCATCATAATAAATTAAACGTCATTAAAACGCAGGAGCCGTCCTACCTCTTATGCGGTCTCATGAATGTGTGATGCGAAAATTGACAACAACAAAAAAACATTTATAAAGAGACAATAAAAGGACATAGAGAAGAAGTCAGTTTCATTTTTTTTTGTTTTTTGATCACATTTTTTTGGTATTTATAAATTGTGCTTGATGCGTTGTTGGCATCATTTCATTTTTGACTAGTCACATGTTCACATCTTAATACTATTTGTAAACGAAGCAATCTTCATCAACAGTTAATTAACAGGTAAGAGGTACTTTTAGTTATATAAGAAAGATTAATGCAATTTATTTGGGATAAGTATACAATGATAGGTACTTTTTAAAAAGCTATAGCTCTTGGTGCAGGTGCAGACTACCGTCGTTTTTTATAAGTTTCCCATTTCTGCACTAAAATTCCTTCGCCACTTTTGCGGAAAAAGACCAGGAGTTGGAAAAAAGTATTGTATGGTTAAGCACAAGATTTACCGTACCTTTAGGAACAAACTCTTTCCAATCCCATGCCGGCGGTTAGGCCGGGAAAAATAACGGAAGATCTCGGAAGAGTGACAAGAATCTTAGCGTGGAAATGGGAAACCTATAAAAAACGATGGTAGGATGCTGTCCTCCACTGAAGGAATCGTGCTCCTTATGTACTTCAGGCGGTTTTTTTAAGTCTGCGATTCAGACAAAGTGAAACTGTATCGCAACGAGCCAGTTACCACCCGTAGCGTATGGAGTTTAATAAGGGAAGGACGCGATTATTTTTCGGAGAACAAAAGGGGAATGTTAAATCTTTTAAGCGTCTCAGGTTTGGGGAACGAGTACGGGCATGAACACTTCAAAGTCGAAAGAACGTTTTAAAAATACTCTGTAAGGTAGATTTAACTTTTAGCAAATTTTGTCACAGGTGCAAGGCGATCTTAAACTTGGGCATACGAGAAAACGCTGATTTTAAAATTTAATTTTATCATAGTCAGAAGCAGGAAACAAGATTAAACTTAGAAAGATTACTCATTTCAATATTTTTCACGGCATTGAAACGCCTCGCTTTTATTGTTCTATTTTCTCCGTCTTTTTCCATCCTGATTCTACCATACGTCCTTGTTTTTTTATATGAAAAAAAATGACATAAGGAATTTCCTTTGAACTTAGCTTTGTACCGTAGTTTTCCATTTTTTCATATTTTCAAGTAAAGAGCAAAAACATGTTTTTTCTACTTGAAAAATCATGTGTTTTTTGTAGACCAGCCCCTTTTCCGAAAGCAAGAAGAGCATGCCGACCTTTCGCAGGATGTCGGTAGCACGGCATGTTACGAAACTTATTTCAATACATTGACTGTAATTGCTGACGTGCATTGAAAAATCAGTAAATCTTGTTGACACACTTTTTGAAAAAACATCTCAAAGCATTGTCTTGTGAATGGTAGCCCTGCCCTAAATCAGAAGTAAAACCACATTAAAATCATTCTGAAGACATAATTATACAATTCAAAAGTACAAGAAGTCAATAATTTTATTCATTTATTTTTTAGAAACCTTTGATACAGGTACACCAAAACAACAACCGAAATCAAAATCGATCTTCATCCGACCCGAATCGAAAGAATGGCATCACCGAATCATAAAAACAGATTTACTTTTATCTTGATAACAATTGCAATGATATGTCATAGCCAGGCAGTACCCTCACCTCCGAATGAAACTGATAAGAATATCCAAAAAGATCCCGTAGCTAGTCCTATAATATCAACAGGAAAAGAAACATGTTTTTCTGTGCCGTACAAACAAGATATCATTGTTCCCGGTTGTGCTGTCAAGACCATAGACAATCGTTACTGCAACGGTAATTGCGTGTCGGGATACGTTCCGGAGAATGGCGTAAATGGCCGGTATAAATGCTCCTCGTGTCAGCCTTCTAAGACAACTCGAAAAATGATTGAGTTGAATTGTCGTGACGGAAGAAAGAAGCTTGTGGAAGTTGAAATTTTTGAAAGTTGTAAATGTCAGCAAAGTAGTTGTCAGGTGTCAGCACGTAAAAATATCAAAGATAGTGAGACAACTATGAAGTCGTCAACAAATAAAAAGAAATTTGATCCGGTACGGCCATGCCGTTATATTTGCCGTGAATGTCGGAAATCACGTCGAGATTATGACGTTTTACAAACAAAAAAGGAGAAGAATGAATATTTAGTGAAATCATGTAGAACTGTGGAATGCAGAAAACGAATTTTGAACCACGAGGATGTAACTGAGTTAGCTAAAGTTCAAAAGAAACTTAAAAAAGCTGTTTGTAAGGAGTGTAAACTCTGCAAAAAACGTAAAAGAGAAAAAGCAAATGCATAGAGGATGGACTTGAAATTTGTGATATTCAAACCGGGGGACTGGCACTTCCATAATGGCTGTCAAAATCTCCTTTCTCCTAACCACCGGGGGAGATTTTCTATTGTTATTGATTTCATTACGTATGTGCTGGTCACGTGCAATCATAGTTATTTTATAAAATTTTATAAGATTTCCCAAAATATTTTGTTGTACATATTAAAAAGTATTTGTTATTTATAAGTTTGATGAGAGATTTGATATTTTATTTTTAGAAGAAATTTCAAAAAAATATATTCTTGAAACTATATGATTTTAAAAAGTATTCACACAAAAATTCATCAGCGATGTGAGCAAGAGATACAATGAATGGTAAAAAATGGACCGCGTCACATTTATTTAAAAACTGATGTAAATATTTTTCATTTTATTACAATGAACCACTGGACTTGTCGTCGATATTTATGAACAGTTTTCTTGTGTCATATTTTTTCTCTAACAATGCAAAAACCTGTACGAATAAACTAGGACCCTAAAATAAAGAAAAATCACAAATAATAAGTATTGAAAATGTTCCGTTCTGGAAGGGGTCCTGCCTCAGAAGAGCGACCCTCTCTTTCTCGTGGTACATAAGGCACTTTTTTTACCGGAGGTTTTCGATAAAGAAAATTATGTGGGGCTTAATCAAAGGTTCCGTACTCTGAAATCGAATACAAACCTAAATTTTCAACCAATTTCCATAATTTTGATGATGTCACATCAATAAGAAATTGAATAACTTCAACCATATGATACAGACTTTGACTTCAAATTTTCACCAAAGGTGTAATTGATGAAAAAATTGTCAGCAAAATTCCTGTACCAAAAAGGGACCAAATGATGACACCATCATCAAAGCTGGCCAAAAATAATTAAGTCAGGTTTCAAAGTATTGTGCTAAGATAGAAAAACGGATGACTCATGAGTTATTGAAGACCAAATGTCGATTTAGAAGTAAAATTATATGGTTACTTGGTTTCTAAATTATCTTTCCTTTCATTTAAGCACTGGTTATTTCTCCTCACCTCTGAGTCTTACAGTGAGAATTTCTACCATAGTGGAAATGAAAACTTCTACTGAAATGGTACTCAATGGGTATTAAAAGTTTTATTGATTTCTAAGTTGTGAAATTCAGATAGGGTGGTTTTGGAGTGCAATATTTTTCCTTGAATTTCGTATTGGGATGAAATCAAAAACAATTTTCCATTAGGGCTGAGATTGTAGAGTAATTTGCCCTTTCAGGACGAAATTTTGGCAAATTCTTCCAGTGGGGCGGGGGTCCCAGCGGATCTCTGACACGAGGGAGCCTTCTACTAATTCTAGTTACTTTTAGTTACTTACTGATTCCCTGGGGGGGGGGGTACTAGGGTTGGCGAATGAGGGGTATGTGCGGACGGGACCTCCGAAAACCGACCCTTAGAGAGACTGATTTTTGCTGAAAAGGTGACCCTTAGAGAGACTTTTTGAAAAAAGTCATACCCTTAGAGAGACTTTATTACATTTTTTTCTCTGGAAATAAAAAAATTTCCTGAAAATCCTGAATTTTCCGACCCTTAGAGAGACTTTGAAAGGCGAAAAAACCGACCCTTACCGTCCGCACATACCCATCATCCATTTTTGCCTAAGTACCCCCCCCCCCCGGGGGCTGATTCTTCATCTTAGTAATAACTGGTATGATGCAAAAGAATTATTCAACTATGAACAAAGATCAAAACAATAGCTTAGATCTAGAGCTCAACACATTCAACGCCTGGGAAAAGTACCGGCTATGTGCGAGCCATAAGGATCTCTTTTCACACCCCCGAAAGACCTTCAAAGGGTTACAATTGAATCTCTGTAAGGGCTTGTAAGGGTTCCAAAATTACCAAAATTAAAATTCAGTCTCTCTAAGGGTCAATTTTTGAACGTTGGCTCGGACATACCCGTCATCTCGCAAACCTAATCCCCCCCCATGATTCAACGACTGGAGTGAATTTCTCGATTAGAACCCCAGAGCTTGGTCCTATTGATAAGAGACGATCATAATCTTAGTATTTCTAAGCTAGAAATCTCATTTTGTCCAAAAAAGTATCCATTTATTTCAAAAGATTAAGCTCAAAAGACCTAAAGCAACATGGTTTTGTTTTCTATGAGTGGTCTAAGTGATTTATGCAATGGAAATTAAAAGTTTCGCAGTACATGGTAACCACTATTTTCTTTTAGCACTCCTTAAAACTCTAGAGAGACATAATTCATCCGTATAACCTTATATACTGCGTACATAAAACTGTCCGTAACAATCAAAATACTCTTCCTCTGACGGAAACAATATTTGTTGGTCAAAATTCTAATAATGTTCACCTAATGACCCCTCGTTTTGTGTGTGGCACTGAAAATCTTTTCCCAAATCTCATCGAATTAAAAACACATCATACTATACCTGGGCCTGTTGTGGTCAAATATTGAAGCCTATTTTTTATCAGGTAATGTCTATTTTCGCGGTAAGCCACATTGTTTAAATTGCTGGAAGTATTTTTCTTTTTGGCTGGATTTTGCTATTTTTGCGTTTCACACGATAATTAAATTGTTTTTTTCTTTCTATATGTAATACAGACAGTCTAAAGAATTTGACCACATTTTCATAAAGCAAAAAGCCTTGTTTTTCCTTTTAGATGCGTCTGTATAGAGACTTTGGTAATCTCCTTTAGGAGATAGCACTATCATTTTGGTTTGACGCTTTACTTCAGCTCTTTTTTCCGTCGATTTCCATGGTTACGTCGAACTTTCTCTGAGTTAACACGGACCAAAATAGGCTACAAGCCAAAAATTCGTTTGGTCCAAACATTGCTGTTCGGGACAACTTTCGGCCACAAGTTTTCGGATTTTCACCTCTAGAAAAACCATGAACATGTGCGGGCCAGTTCAAATCATGTCTGAGACATTTTCAAGTTCAAAAAATCACCAAGTGGCCATAAAAAGTGGCTATCTGATGGCCTAGTTCAGAGAAGGTTTGTGGAAATCCTAGAGATCTCATAACTTTAGCCAAGGATCTCCAGGTTTATCATCAGTGTAACAGATGATGTAGATGTAAATTTAGGGCCTAAATGACGTCACAAAACATTAAATTTGCCATATTTTTAGTTTTCAACCATTTTAAGCAAACCCTTTTTTCTGTGGTAATTTTCTGTTGTTTGGGCTTACAAATCAGATCTTTTTACCCTCCCACAATCCAAAGGGCTTCTGATACGTTCAGCTTATCTACTTCTCGGCGGGTGCGACGCCGGGTGACGGCTAGTTAAGAAACTATTTCTTTTCTTTGATGCGTATAAGAAGCGTAAAAGTCGACAAAAAACAAGCAAAAAGGGCAATGTGTACGTACATTTTCCTTTGACCCATCCCCCCCTGTACGCAAGCATACATACGCTTTTGAGAAGACCCCCCCCCTTCCCTACCTTGAATAGCACAGGTCAAAATCATATATTGACACTGTGCCGACGAATGGAGATTCTAATCAACGCGCAATCAACGAAGACAAAAGTAACCATGACGACCATCCAAGATCTTGGATGAAGTTCAAAGTTGATATTTTTAATCCCGTCGTTGAAAACACAACTTAAAAAAGTCATCAATGCTTTGTAAAAAGAGTCAGTGTTAGAGAATCATAACAGTCTGTCTATTATTTCGATTCAATTAAAGTGACATTTCCATAATTAAAAGTTTAGTAATTACTGTTATACATTTGGGGATCATGTAAAGGATTTCTTTCGAAAGAAACTCATTTCAATTACACTTGGAGGTTTCTGGGGAATTTGCAAATAGTAAACTGCATACTGATACAGTCTGCTAGACATTAATAAGGTAATATTTTCTCTTCATCTTTGATTTTTTATACAGTGATTAGATTGACACATGCGCGATAAAATTTCTATTATTGGTCTTCAGAGGTTAATATATTCTTTGAAAACTTAACCTCTGATACTCAGGGTACCCCTCTCCCCTTAGTGCGTACGTAGTATGTGGACCGTAAGTGTGTAAAAAATCAAATTTTCAAATTTTTGTAAACTCTTCTGGCGTGCATACTATAATTTACCTCGACGGTCAGGAAATTAATTGAGCTGTGTCTGTTAGAAAGAATTCAAAGTTATTCACATATTTTTGATAATGAGTGGAGCCTGCTCAAAAAATAATGATGGAGCATGGTATAGTGAATATTTTGTTAAAGTGTTTTTGAAATAGATTTATTGACGTCAGCATTTTGTGATCGAGACCGGATATTTTTAAGTTATACATACAGAAACCTGTCAAATTAAGAAATTTTACAATTTATGACCCTGTGGTTATTGGATCTACTTTACGTCCAAAATGAATTACATATACACTTTTGCAGGTTATACATTGAAGACTTCAGGTGAAAAAACATCTTGTATGCACGTTTTTTTTATAAGAACAAACTATATAAGAACATAAGGCTTAGAGAGCGAAAATGTTTTAAGGCTCTACTATTAGGAAAATGGTCAAAAATACCCACAAAATGGTCAAAATAAGAACATGTTAAGAACATTATTAGGCTTGAAACTGAAAAAGTTAAGAACATCCTAAGGCTTCAAAAATTTTGCATGTTCTTATAAACAAAATAACGTGCAGTCATTTTTTGATTATGACATACATGTTCACAGTTTAAAATTCACCCTCTGCAGACAACTTTGTCTCACATCCCCAGTGGAACTTTTTTCTCAGTGGGGCATAAAAATTCCCATTGACATCCCAATGGAGGTAGAAATTGTATTGTTCCAAGGTTAATAAATTCAATGGGAATGGTTTTGAAGTACAATTTTTAAACATTGAATATTGCATGGAATAAAATAAAATTTAATTTCTCACTGGGGCTGCAACTCTAGGGTATTTTCCTACAGGGGACGAAATGTTTGCCAAATTTTTCATTGGGGCTGGAGTTCCAGCGGGTCTGTGACACAGGGGTGTCTGCAGAGTTCATTTAGTCTCACGTAGAGTCTATTTTTAAAACCTCAGCGGCACATCCAGTAGACAAGACAAGAGTAGTAACCCTTTTTACCGCTTTTAGAATAAGGTAAATTTAGTTTTTCTTTCTAATAAGTATGGATCTAAAACTACACAAATTACACAAATGATTTTAAAATAGAATAATTTTATAAAATTTGACTTTAAAAATAGGATTTCGGGGGAAAATTCTAAGAGAATTCTAAGAATAAATCTGAGCCGTGAGCCGTCATTTTTTAAATTAAATTGTTAATTACCTTTTGATAAAATAAATTCACAAACAACTTATAAAGACAGTTTTTTATTCAAGGTGTAAAGGAACCCAAAACACAAATTTTATCTTCATATCTCATAACCGATCTTGTGTTTTTTTTATAAGCATATGTTTTTTGGGAAACAAGCTCAGTTATGCTTAGAGATATTTTAGACTCTGGCTCGAAGTATGTTTATCATATGCTTATTTTTCCGAAAAATTCGAGTCTCCAATTTTTCCAAAATCTGTCATTGCTATACATGAGGATAGCGAAATAAGTAATAACACAAAGATTTTTCAGGAAAGTTTTGAGCGATTGCCGCGTTTAAGCTTATATTTTTTTTAATTAAAATGCCGTTTGAAGAAACTTTTTGTTAATTTAATGCAGGCTTTTTGCAGGTAATTTTCGCTTACACACCTCAGAAGCAAGCTAAGTAATATACTTGCAATATGCTTATTTTTTAGACAAATTCAGGTCTCGGTATGCTTATAAACGTTATGCTTATAAAAAAAACATGTATGGTCAGAGTCCTTAAGAGTAGAAGCCCGGGGGCACTGACCTTGAAGGCCGACGGGACTTGCCACTGGAGTTTCAAAAGTGGACCCTGTTCAATAGAAGTCTTTGGTAAATCTAGGATCATGTCAGAACGAAAAATCGTTTTCCCATTTTTACCCTGATAAATAGTGGAAAAGCGACAAAAAGTAGACAGAAGATTGAAAAAAATACTTCAAATTTCCACTCTGAAAACTGTCAAAAATAACCAAAAGTCCATGTCAGATATCTTCAGAGCCGAAAAAAGGGACCCTGACCAGCGGCACGTTCCCTTACCCAATTTTGCTTTAGTGTCTCTCCCGGGAGTAGAAGTAATAAAAAAATGATCATATATAGCCTGAAATATCTAAATTTTGACCTAAAATATAAACAGGATAAACAAAAATTGAGGCTTATCAATCAAAGAGCTAAATAAATCACACTACCGTATATATTTACTAGTTCTTATAAAAAAGAGCACGTTCGTTGCCTTTAACCAATGAGAGAGAGGCAAAGTAATTGACAAAGTTCTAACTGTTTGAGCTTCAAAGGACATTTTAAATATTTTACATATAAATCATTTTAGTCATTTATATAGTCATTTTTTACTTTAATACACCCCTGTATCACAGACCCATTGAGACCCCAGCCCCACTGGATTTTTTAACCTTAGAACAATAAAATTTCTATCCCCACTGAGATTTTAATGGGAATTTTTATCCCCACCGAGGAAAAAAGTTCCACTGGGGCTGTGAGACAGGGGTGTTTTAATTGAGATTGGAGGCCGAAAACTCAAAAAAATTCTTTGACCTAGAATATCAAAAATTTGTTTAAAGAGAAAGTCTTTCATCCCTTCAAAGAACGTCTTTAAATACCAAGCGAAAACTTTGGGTGAATTTTTCAGGGCGTTATTTAATGGGCGGCACCATTCCATATGATCTCATCTTCATTGTTATTATAACATCCTGCTGTTATACCCAGCTCATATCTACAACTATCGTTTACTTCGTCACTGTAGCTACCTTGTCTCGATTTTCGTGCAATCACTGATTTGGCTTTTGAGCCATACGATGGTTTAGTGTGTTCCAAGCACATGCTACCATAACAATACGTCACACTTAAGCTTGGACCTAAATGACAGTCTGAATCGCTGCGACATCCTTCTTTCGCTAGTTCACATTGAAATATGGGAAATCTATTATCATCGTTCCGATATTTAAATCTCCTTACTTTCTCTTCTCCGATTTCAATCAAGGTGCATCCAAAATCGAGCATACCCTCATAGTATTGTTTCATATTCATGGCAATTTTAGATCTGCTTTTATGATGGCCGTATTTCATTAAAAAGATATCCCAAAGAGGAATATATTTGTACTCAATTGGTTGTTCCATTGTCGATCCTTCGTTCAAAAGCTTTTCTATCAGCTCTGGTGTTCGCTCTATAATGAGTTTATTTCGCGTTTTCTCTGTACCACCTCGAATTTCAAGGTTGTAAGTGGTTGCCATATTTAAATTTAATGCTGCAGATTCCTTCATAATCTTGCTACAAGCATTAAACTGTGCAGGTACAACTGAGACAGCAGAAAACAAATCGAAACAAGCTTTAACCTGTAGAGATTGCATACTGTAAGATTCGGATGATTTAGCGAAAGTCCATTGTCTTAAAGAAGAACCCATGATAACTTGATTTGTAAAATGCGTTCCCCATTTCTTCAAAAATGTATCATAAGCTTGCCAGCTTTCCATGTTTTCAGGTTTGTCAATAACCGTTGGAAGAGCCTCAAAATCGGTCAAAATATGACTGGTCAATTGACTAGCCGAGATTTTATAGCATTTTGGGTCCAATGTAATTGATCTTGTGTGAGTATAAATTTCAAATGAAGTTCCCATAACTCTAGTTATACCAGCCGATAAAGAATCAGTTTTTACACTCAGAGTTACTCCCATCGTTCTTTTCCCTATCAAAGATACACCTACTCCAGTATCAGTAGCAATTCTCTTATAAAAGATATCAATGTTTTCATAAACATCAGATCGCTGTGCTGTTTTTGCCAAAGTCTTTATGATGAAACAATGTTCAGGAAATGGCTTCCAAATTTGTATACCATTCGATGTGGTACTATATAAATCCGATTTTGGAAGAAAATGGCTTGATAGAACGGTTCTCATAGCTTTTGAACATGGCGCAGATTCATTGAGTAGAGCCCCATTTTTATCAAAAATTGGAAGTTCACACTTAAAGGGTGATTGATTTATATAGTGGACAACAACTGCAACTGTGATTAATGAACAACTGAGAAAAGCAACTAGACCAAAAACCAAAACTTTAGATTTAGTACAATATCGGTATTCTGTAGTGTGGTTAATCAATATCAACGCCTCATTTTCATCTGACTTTTCGTTTTCCATTCGACTATACTGGACGGTAATATCATTCATGTTCATTCATGTGAGTGATAACTAGATGACGAGCTTGCAATCTTGTTAACCTTGAGTTAGCTTTATATTTTCTTTTGCCACCGAACGTAGAATTCTTTTTCTTCTAAAAGGTATCAGATTTGTTGTTTTTTAAATATTGATATTTCAATACCTCTTGGCCATGCGCACTATGATTTTACTGAAGCAACATAAAATGTATCGAAATCTGATCCATTCAGTTATTGATTCAGCAATCTTCTTTTTTAAACTTAACTCTTTTGTTGGAAAGTCAACGCGTTTAAATCTGTTTCGAAAAAATCTTGACCTGAAAGCCTTGATTTGTCTATATATTCGTAAACCCTTCTTTTCAATCTCTCATCAAACATTCAAAATAATCGTACGATACAAGTCTCTGCTTGAATTAGCATGTTTTTGTACTCTTATAAACCTTATGGAAGCTTTTTCGTAGAATTTCAAATTAAAGTAAATCACGAACAATGAGGGGAATTACAAAACTAACAAGTTTTTTATAAGAATGCTGTCTTCCATTTCATCGTGGATATTCTTAACTCTTTCAGAAAATTAATAATGAAATATTTTCAGTATTTTGGCATTCTTGCAGTAGCGTGGTGGCAGGGGGAGGCCGAAATACAAAGGGTGAAAAAAACGTCTCTTGTTACTAATTTCGGCGCCTTTTTGCTTTTTTGCACCTTAGAATTGGCAGTTTTCAACCAAAAAGAAAGAAAACTTTTGTCAACCCACCACGCTGCTGCATTCCTGGTCAGTTCCAACTATCATGATGGCATGATCCAAACCCATAACTTAAAATTAACGGGAAAAAATTGCAATTTACACGTAAAAAAAAACAAAAAAGGCTTAGATTCAGTTGCTAAATTTATGATTGTGATATTCTTAGCATGTTCTTAATTTTTTGACCAGTTTCATCATTTATATTTTTATAGATTCTTAAGATTCTTATGATAAATAAAGCGTGTTAAGTACCAACCTACCAAAGCACATTCGCTGTTAAAGTTGAACGAATGAAAGGAAATTTACAAAGGAAAATCACTGTTGATGTTATTGTCTAAGGTCGTGTTCAGACATGAAATGGAATGACTTAATTGCTACTTCATCTTTTAGATAGATTACATAAGAGAGGAAAAAGGAATCCCCTTTTGAATGTTTGGGTGAGGCTTCGTTTTTGATAGAGGAGATCGCAAACAGTTGATATTATATACACAACATCTTCAAACTGCAGAATGGTTGACTATTTAGGGGGGGGGGGGGTTCAGGGGGTCCTCAATTCCGCCTTTCCGTCAATTTTTTACCCAATTTCCGCCATACCGTCCAAAAGAAAACCAAAATTCCGTCACCAAAAATTTCTTTGGAATGCAATGTTTTTGTCGAAATTTCCGGAAATTTTGACTATACTATACAGATTCCGAAAAAAGCTTAATTTTCCGTCTCCGACAGTGCACCTAAATTCCGCAATTCCGTCCAGATTTTCGTCAACTTCCGCCATTCCGGACGAAAAAAGGGCCAATTCCGCTCCTCCGCCAACCTATTCATCAAAAATGGATTTAACAAATCGATTTTTTTGTTGCGGAGTATGGGAATCTCCATACTTCGATCCATGATATTCTCATTAAAAGTCCATTAACTGCCTAATAAATTGCTAGGGACTTCATAATTTACAAAAGGAGCATGCTTTTCACTTGTGAATTCTGATTTCGTCTATTCAGAAAACTGTAATAATATCATAAAAAAATTTTTTCAAAAAGGGTGATTCCTTTTTAAGCTTTGGTTTAACTTATGAGGAGCGTGCAGCCCTACCGGACGTGTGGCCCTTATGGGTAGGTTTTTTGGACTTTGGAAAGTGCACTGTAAGGGTTGATTTGTGAGCAAGTGGGAAAAAGTGCACTGTAAGGGTGTAAAATTTGAGAAAATACCAAATTTTGAGGTAAAATTTGAGAAATTTCAAAAGAAAATTTCGAAAAATTGCACTATAACGGTCGACTTTCAGCCAAATTTTTCCTGCACTGTAAGGGTCCGATTTTAGAGATTTGATTTTTGGCCGAACGTGCGGTCGTTTTCAAAATCGACTGCCCCCTCAGGTAAGTTATGGCATGTCTCAAAAACCTGAAAATTACCATAATTTTTGAAGGCCATTAGCCGGCAGAAAATGGGGAAACCAATGATTTGCTACGAAGGGTACCATGATGAAGTTTCGCTGTAGGGGTGTTACCTAATTGTTTACGCCCTTATTTTCGCGAAAAACCGCAAAAACTAAAAAATGCTGACGTCAGCAAAACTTGTTTTTTAAATAACTCCAGTTTGGCTAAAGATAGAAGCATGAAATTTGGACTGAAGTTGCATATCATTAAAACGATCATTTTGCAAAAAGAAAATTTTGAAATTTTGCTGCCATCAGCACTTTATTGCAAAATTTCGTATTTTGTTGATTTCTGCTGACGAAAGCAACATTTCGAAAAGTTTTTTTTTGCAAAATGATCCTTTTAATGATATTCAACGTTGGTCCAAATTTCATGTTTCTACCATTAGCCAAACTGGAGATATTTAAAAAACAAGTTTTGCTGACGTCAGCACTTTTTGGTTTTTGTTGTTTTTCGCAAAAATAAGGGCGTAAACAATTAGGTAACACCCCTACAGCGAAACTTCATCATGGTACCCTTCGTAGCAAATCATTGGTTTCCCCATTTTCTGCCGGCTAATGGCCTTCAAAAATTATGGTAATTTTCAGGTTTTTGAGACATGCCATAACTTACCCGAGCCCCGGGCAGTAACCTCACTTAAAACCCTCTAGGATGATAAATTTTTAATTTAAAGAAGTTTATTTCTCAGGTCTTTGACTTGCCTTTATGGAACATTCTTTTACATCCTTACAATTCATAAAGCTTATCAATCCATTCGTTTGTTATTTCTAGTTTGAATTTCCCTACGGACAGTGCATTTGCAACATTGGTTTCCAAACCGTTCCACATGTCAATGCTCCTGTATAGTAAAGTGAATTCTAGTAAAATAAAGAACTAGTAAAGTTTGGTACCCTCTAATGCCGTCTTCAGCAAAGTGTATATGTATAAGAATTGCGAAGCGATCCAGGCAAGTCACTCGATTCGCAAGTTGCAAGCAAAATATCTATAGGGTCACACACTAGAAATTAGGCTTTCCCAGAAAAAAATTGAATATGTGGGGTGGAGGATATAACAATTTTCAGTGATTTACCCCACCCCCCCCCCCCCCCCCCCGGACAAAGTGACTTTTGGCCCCCCCGGACAACAGGTTTTACCTCCCGGACAAGCATCAGTTGACCCCCCGGACAACCCAAATTACCCCCGGACAGAGCAAATTTACCCCCCGGACAAGGCAAATTTTTATGATTTTTGGCTACCCCCCGGACAATATATCCTCCACCCCCCATGTACGAACATTTTCTGGAAGAGCCCATTGCAAGTTAAAATAGATTCATAATCAATTCGTAAATGTAAACCCCGCGAAACCCCGACAACTGCTCAGGTTCAGGAAGACCGAGCCTCTTTAGAGATGTACTCAAACAATTCAGGTGTACAAACTTACGACGTTTACTTCTACGGATTTGAGTAAATTTATATGATTTTTTTCATTAATCGTTGTAAAAAGTTCAATAATCATTTGTCCGCCCTGAGCCTTGAGTATTTTTATTTCTTAGTTTTTGTTTTAGACTCGTTTTACTTCCGGTTTCGAACTCCTTGCGTTCAAAATCGAACTTTCGAATTTTTCTAATTTTAAATTTAATTCGAGATTGTGCTTACCTTGAAATCGATTTCGAAGAACGAGGTTCTGGCATAGGTAAGACTTATCATAGATATTAAGATGCTTATATACTTCCACCCCAGGGGCACTGCCTTGGACGACCGATGAGGACGTGTCAATGGAGTTTGAAAAGTGTAGGGAAAGGTTAGAGATTCTACCCGGGGGGGGGGGCAGTGGGTTTACCCAACTGACGGTATGTGCGGCGAAAAAATTGGCTTTTAGAACCGTACCTTTACAGATGAAGTTTAGATACATTTCACCGTTTGGCTTCGTTTGGCTTAGAGGGTTGTGGATCATGTCTGATTTGCTTTTTCAGAAAAATCGTGAGAAATGAAAGGCAGAACGATTATGTCAATAGGGAACTTTGCGATAGCTTGCTAACTCAACTAGATTTTCCTTGCAACTGTACCTAACTGACGTACGGGTCAGATCAGTGAGGGAAATTTTTCAGTCCCTTTTCAGAAGCAGCCACCGACCTAAAATTTGCAAATATCTGTTCTGATTTGCCAGCTGGAAAGATTTCCCCGAAATTAAGAACAGTTCCTCGTTTTTTCCAGGGGAGAAATTTTTACTTCAGAATAGTTATATTTTTCCAGCTAGGAGGTAAAAAAATTTCGGAACAGTTACGAAATTACCAGGCAATTGATTTTACGCGAGTTAACTGTTCTTATCTACCAGGGCTGACAAAATCTTATAAGAACAGATCGCTAAATTCCAGATCGACATTGAAGGACTTTTAAGAAACGAAACTTAATTTCCAGCAAACAGTTTAACTTTAAGTATTTGTGCAAACAGATCGATAATTTACAGATGTTTTGTAGAACAGATGGAGAATTTTCAGCTACCACTCCAGGCAACCACATTCAGAAGGAAAAGAACAGATCTCAAAGACTTTTGACTTTTTTGAAACTCCTTCGAACAGATAGGAAATTCTTAGACACCTTATTTTTTGGATATCAAACTATTTTTTCATAAGAATAGATCATATTTTTCCAGCTGGTCCCAATCTTCAGCAGAACAGATCATATTTTTCCAGCTGGTCCCAATCTTCAGTAGAACAGACCATATTTTATTCCAGCTGGTCCCAATTTTCAGTAGAACAGACCACTTTTTTCCAGCTGACATTTGTCTTTAGTTCGCTAAGAACAGACCGCCATATCCAGCTGGAATGTGCCTTCAGAACAGATATTTTGAAGTCCCCCTTCGGTGGATGCTTTCGCCTTTTGATAACATTCGAGGGTTTAAAGTTGATATTTTCTCTTTGAAAAACTTGCCTCTGATACTCAGGGTACCTTTTCAGTGCAGAAAAAGATCAGTGAAATTTAAACCCTTAACTTACCTTACCTAGGGATCGGGCTTGGGATCCCGGGGGGGGGTACTAGGGTTGCGAGCATACGGGGGGTGCCGCCCGACTTTCGAACTTTGGACCCTTACCGGGACTAAAAAGGAGAAAACAAAGGAAAATTTTGGGAATTTTACGACCCTTAGCCAGTCGGGTGTTTAAGATATAAACTGCAATTATTCCGAAAACGGCAATTTTTTTAACGATGAAATGCTGAATCAGCAAAACGTGTTGTCCTTTTAAGGGCAAAGGTGTCAGAGGAGTTTGAAAATAGTAAAATTGCATCGAGAAAAAGGTTTTTCGGATTTTTAAAAGTGACTTTTTCAATTTTTCATTGCTCAATAACATGAAAAGTTCTAAAATAATATGTTAAAAGATCCTGCATCGATGCAGAAACACAGCCAAAAAGAGAACAAAACCCCCTTTGTAAATTTGTTTACATATGACTCGATTTTGCTATCTGCATTTCCAACAAAAACCAGTTGAAAACAAAACTAAACGAGGCACAGGGGGTAAAAAGTTGAAATTTTCCTAATTTTCCGACCCTTAGTTGGGACTGATATTTGATTTTCTGATTTTTCCGACCCTTAGCTAGGCTGCTGGCATCCACTAACGGATTCGTGCTCCTTATAGATTGGAGTGTTTCTGGTTGTTTTCTATCACTTTTGTGTTCATATTTGTATTTTTTGAGCTTCGACCGAAGAGCTGATGGAAAAGTTTTGATAAATTTACAGACCAGATATCTTATAAAAGCAAAAGTCGAAAATAAATCTGCAGACTGTACATAATGCGCGCATCAGATTGTTTTTTATCTTTTTTTCTGTTTTGTTTTTCTGGTCTGGGATTCGAATTTCGAACGTAAACATTCCATTGAAAACGTTCGAAATGATCGTTTTTGCGTACGCATCAATGTCAATCAAATTATTAGCTTATCTGGCACCCGATGTAGAAATTTTCTTCCGACACGCTAAAGCTCTGAAGGTCGGGAAAATTTTCAACATCTGGAAGAAATACATTACGGAATTTCGCCTGACCGCGTAATTTTTTAGAAAAATGGGCCCGAGTGCAATTTGGACAGGGAAGGTGTCATGGCCGACAAAATTTGGGTCAGAAAAAACTTCAAAAGGTTTCACGAAATAAATTCAAATACAAAACTTTTTGGAGAAGGAATCATACAAAATATTATCATTCTTTCAAGGAGGGTATGTAGAAATACTCAAATAAGTATTTTTCCTTCTTTAAACTGATCACAGAAGCAAAAACAAAATAGAAATAACATTGTACACAAAAAAGCCTGAAAGAAGAGAAAAGTCATAATCAGCATCTATAATAACACTAAAAGAAAAACTAAAGCTATAGAAAATGAATACTAACCCTCAATGAACACTTTTGTGAAGTTTAATAAAGATTTTATCCAAAAAACTTAAGTTCTGGAACACTGAAGTCGGTTTGTCGGTTGTCGGCCGGTGGGTGGACAACAGTTATATTTGGAGGACGGTCTAAGATAGATAACAACATGAAAGTTACTGATAAAAGCCTAAGCCCATAGGAACATACCTGCTTTAGTTTCTTTGGTCTTTGAATGGTATGAAATTTGAGAAAGTGCAGAAAAAATCAGCCATCAAAACAAACAAAAACAAAAGTTATGATTATCAACTTTTCTGTGGTAGAAACACATTTTTTGGGTTGGTGCACATACAGAAATTACACTGGATACTAAAACTAATATTCAGGGAGTGATAAGTACAGTTAAACTACAAAAAATCCATCAAAAGAAACCAAAAACAACCATAACAGCACACATTTTTGAAATTACATCAGCCATGTTGTTTGTAAGTTTTGCCGACATACTCATGACGTGGTAACTAACGACAGTGATTTGACGGTCTTTTTGAGGCGCCAGATCTCAAAAAAACAATTTTTGAGCGTTCAGCACGGCCCCGAAAATGAGGGCTAAACTTATGTCGGCACATCAATGGATGACTACTATTTCTCTCCGATGGTATATTGGCCCGCTCCTTTAGAGCTTTAGCGTGGGCGGCCGCCAATACGCCATCGGAATATCAGATAAATTATTAGCTCGCCAAGATTTCCTTTGCGAACCGGAAAGCGGTTGGTAGATCATTAAGCAGACCTATACTACCTGGGGTTTTGTAGAGGTCTGCGATTCAGACTAACCCTTAGCGGGACCCTTTTTTTGGGTTTAAACCATTCAAGCGCCAAAAAATTTTCTTATATATAATCTTAAAATATTCTTATTTTCACCATTTTGTGACCATTTTTACCCATTTCCTAATAAATCGGGTGTTTTTGCGTCCAGAAATCCTTAAAATATTCTTAATTTCGTTAATTTGTTCTTAACATTTTGGCCATCGAAGCCTTATGTTTTATGTTCTTATAAAAAAAAACGTGTAGCCGCCTTTCGGCAAGCAAAGATCGAATTAGAGACTGTAGAGTCTGCTAAATTGCGTGGGTTGCGTGGGTGCGTGGGTCAATATTTTTGCGTGGGTCAATATTTTTGCGTGGGTCATTTTTTTGCGTGGGTGCGTGGGTCAAAATATTTTTTGCGTGGGTAAAAAATTTTGCGTGGGTCAAATTTTTTGCGTGGGTCATTTTTTTTGCGTGGGTCATTATTTTTTGCGTGGGTCATATTTTTTGCGTGGGTCATTAATTTTTTGCGTTGGTCATATTTTTGCGTGGGTCATTATTTTTTGCGTGGGTCAAAGTTTTTGCGTTTTTCAGGATTCCAGAGTGTCATGGAAATAAACCCTATAACTTTAAGCAAAAAAATAAGATATGACCGTTCATTGCTTCTTTCCTTTCTATTGAATTTTTTCATCCCTTTTTCTCTTGCTTTGAAAAATAAGTACAGCGTCTTTATTTCGTCCAATTTTTCAAATTGGCCTTTAATGTACTTAAATCAAAGAAATTACAAGTGGGGTGGACGAAATAATTGACAACGATTAAACTGTTTAGTAATCAGTCGCCTAATGAATATAACGTAGAAAAATTTTGTCGCCATTTAATTTGTTCTTTAACACTCAAAGGAAACCCAAAAGATTAAAGCGTGCTATAAGAAGCTATAAAAGCTCAGTCAGCGGAATTAAAAATATAAAGCCGCTTGATTGTGTACATATTTTTGGCCATTTATAGGTATATACAAAACGTAACTACAGTATTAATTTTGGACGAAATCTCCCAAAAGGGAAAATTCCACTTATAAAAAGACATTCCCCTGTTGGAAACATTCTTTCCGACCTCGTTTATTGGAACAAATTCACCATATTCAGAAAATACGGAACTGTACAGCTATACAAAATAAACAAAATAAACCAAAACGTGTTATGTAAAACACATCCAACATTTTGGATGTGACCAGTTCGAATTTCAAGGGAAGGCATTTTTTCGAATTACAGAGAATTTTGACCCACGCAAAAATTTTGACCCACGCAAAAAATAATGACCCACGCAAAAAATATGACCCACGCAAAAAATATGACCCACGCAAAAAATATGACCCACGCAAAAAAAATTACCCACGCAAAAAATTTGACCCACGCAAAAAATTTGACCCTCGCAAAAATTATTTTGACCCACGCACCCACGCAAAAAAATGACCCACGCAAAAATATTGACCCACGCACCCACGCAACCCACGCAATTTAGCAGACTCGAGACTGTATTATGTACCCGTGGTCATTTTAATAAGAAGCGTTGCGCTGGAAATTTTTGGAGCTTTTTGTTGATTTTATTTTCGTGAAAGAGGCCCATGACTTTCGTTTTTGAAAAACAACTGTAAATCTCTCAGCTTGAAATAGTTATTGAACCGAAGCACGCCTTCGAATTCGAATTTAAAAGCGTCCCCAAGTTTAAAAACAAGACCTTTTACCTCTTATGCGCTGCCATTTTGAAGCCGTCTCTCGACCGTAAGACGTCGTCCAGTGAACTGGGAGGGTAACGACAGAAGTTGGCGGAAAAAATGCCTGCAGCAGTAAAATTCAACTCAAAACATCAAAACCAACAATCTGCCACTGACAATTGGAAGTAAAGTAAGTTATTTAATCACAAGGGTTAATAGTAGAGGGCCAAGCCTTGGGTTCCGTGACATCTTTTCTACGACCTAGCCATTTTAAGTCTATTCAAAAGAACAGTTTATATTTATTACACAAGATATTTTTGTGAGAGGGAGGACGCGGATATTAGGCCAGGGAAAACTTTTTATGACCAAGGCAAGATAGTGATGCCATAGGCAAAACTGCAAGGGAAATAAGTGGTAGAGAAATAGCTGATTTTCAAAAGTCAAAATAAACGAAAATGATTGATAACATCTGGAAGAGCATGAAATTCTGAGAGTAAGAAGTAGAGCTGTAGAGCGGAGCTGCATAGTTGTATTTTAATGACCAGCCAGGACTTTCATTTGAGGGCTATGCATGTTAGCCTCCACTGATGCAAGTTACCCAATCTCACGGTAGTTTCTAATCCTGATATAAGAATTTAAGCTTCAAGAAGCTTTACTGCATGATATCGCATCTAGCAAAATATCTATTCAATTGAAGACATCACCTGGACAAAGTCAAAAAAGTAAGGTGGAACTCCTTATAGTAGGGGACCAAGCCTTGGGTTCCGTGACATCTTTTCTACCGTGAGTGGTCCTAAATCCGACAGCCCTGCCTAATTCCGACCCCCCAAATAAGGGTTATGAAAAAAAATTCTATGTTTACAAACACTCCTTCTCCAAGTTGAACGAAAAACTATTGCAAGAATTCTCAAAACAAATTCAAAACATCTAACAAGATGGCAATGTCAATAATGTAATTAAAAAGTGTGAGTCGTAAAAGTCTGAATGTAATTACCTTTTATTATCATTTATGATGTTTGACATATTGCAAAAAAAATTATGTTTCGTATAAGAAGCAATTATTGTTAATTATTTGGTTCAACTGGTTTACTGTATCAAATTTCCCAGTTTAGTTGACACTTTGGTATTTTCGTTGCGTCACAGCAAAAAGTTTTTTTTATTTTAGTTTGTATCTTTGAAAGACCACGTCGGATTTAGGCAGGGCTGTCGGATTTAGGACCACTCACGGTACGACATAGCCACTTTTAGTCTATTCCAAAGAACAGTATATTACAAGATATTTTTGAGAGGGAGGACGCAGATTAGGCCCGGGAAAACTTTTTTTATGACCAAAATAGTGACGCCATAGGCAAAACTGCAAGGGAAAATAAGGGGTAGAGAAATAGCTTATTTTCAAAAGTCAAAGTAAACGAAAATGATTGGTACCATCTGATAGAGGATGAAATTCTGAGCAAAAAATTGTATTACAACAACTCTCTGACTAAAACACACAAAGAAATACAGCCGCTTTAAGACCAACTAATTGTCAGCTCTACAGCGATTTGACCTCAGATTTTGTCTTTTGATCGTACTGAAATAGATAAAAGTATTCATCTAAAGTGAAGATTACATTTCAAAATAAAACGATTTCCAAACCAATCTAAAGTCAGTGTCTGCCAACTAAAAATTTCTCTGAGGGGTCACTGGCAAGGAGTTACGACTTCAGACTTTAGATTCCAATTCTTGTATAGGCTGCAACTACACTACCAAATGATCTGTATTACAAATACTTCCAAATGGGTCCATAAGTTGAGAAAATGAAATTATCATCTAGCACGGGGGTTTTATTTTTAATAAAAACAAACTTCAAAATAAAATTGTTGATGAACTTATTACTTAAAATATCACTTACTTACATAAATTTATTTATGATATAACACCCCTTTCTTAAATAAATGGGCTCTTAAAGTCTTTTGTGTTTGCCGCAAGAAGGGAGAAAAATTTAATTTGACCCCCGTTTTTTTCTCTCTTTTTCTAGCTAGTTCCCGCGTGTTAGTGTAGACACAACTTTAATCCGGGGAAATGAAGCGTTTTCATTGGTCTAAAATCACGGATGGTCACGTGACCAGAATTTTTATCCAGGGAAATGCCGTGGCGGCAATGTTTTGCTTTAGTGAGTTTGACTATTTTGTTGTTTTGATTTGAGCGGGCAAAATTTCTGTACAAACCAAAATATGGCTTCGCTGGAATACTGGTTGAAACACTTGTGTCACGTAACAGAAAGCCCTATCTTCACTAGCAACAGGAGGACTATCCTATTTTTCCTTTAGAATTGCTCCACGCTGTGTAGATTGGCCCTTACGGCTTTAGCGAAGTGAGTGCAAGCAAGCGGACTGCATTCTCATATTGAGAATGTAAAACGCTCTAGGGAGACCAGGCCTTAAACCAGAAGATAAAATATCTATAACTAGACTGTGAAATAGTTTACAGCCTGGATATCCAGGCTACTGTACCATTTTTGATTTGATTTAATTGTATTTTAATGACAATCAAATATTCGAATTCAAATTCGCAATTTCAATTCGCAATCGAATATTACCCAGGATTTGCCACTCGATTGCTTCGATTACGTTCCATTGTATTTGATTATGTTCGATTACGTTCGATTGATTTAGATTTTATTCACTTTCGTACGTTACTTAAGCGCTCGGCCGCCCACGCTAAAAAGCTCTAACAGAGTGATCCAATTTAATTCAATCACAGTCAAACTCATCAAACACAATCATAATCGAACAAAATCGAAGATTAATCGAATGTAATTGACAATCAATACCAATGCGCAATGGAACATAGTTAACTATTAATCAAACCAATCTAACCTTACTTAGGATGTAATCGAACACAATCAAATATTACCCAGGAATCGGCCATTTGATTGAGATTTGATTACCTTTAACAATCGAATCGCAATTATTTGATTGTGTTCAATTACCTCTGATTTGTTTGATTGCAATTTTTGTTCAAAGTTGTTCGATTGACATCGCCGCTTGTATTAAATAGGCCAGGGCCAATTGATAGTTTGGTTTGTGTCCTCCCACCGACTCTAAATTTTTGAGAAAAAGTGTTCCACTTTGAGTTGGAAAAAATCAAAAAAATTTTACCTTCTTTTTCAAATGATAACTACTATCTCTGTGGTTCTTTTTAACTGATTGCTTTGATTCTTCTATAAACAACATCCACTTTGCGCACAGAAAATGTCCCGGTGTAACCCATACTTAAAAACAAATATTTAGCACCTAAAAGCAGAGAGTCACAGCTGTATTCCTTTAAGCACACGCTGCGAACAACGCCTTTTAATCTCCAACTAGAAGCTATCTTGCAATCGCGACGTGTGCCTTTGTGGATCTGGGCTTTACGCTATTTCTTTACATTCACGGTTGGATTCCAGGATTGCACAATTGCAGGTATATGTACCACAAAACCCACAGGTACCTCAAAACCAACAATTTCATTTCAGGAGTTCTAGAAAAATCTAAAATGTTTTTATCAGCATAACTTTTTAAGATTATGTTCGCATAATAGTTTCTTTATTATTTAAAACAAAATTGAGCATTATTGATGAGGTAAAAGTTTTTTATCAAGATTTAACGCTAGAAATCTAACTTCAAAGTTTTTGATTTTTTTCAAAAAATGGTCAGATAAGTCACTTGCTATTGACTAACCTATCAATCTTTGGTTTTCTATTACCTCTAGGCATAACACAAATATAGGAAAAAAGTCCTAAGTGCTGTAAGCAATGTGTTTATTTTAATTGCTCTCAAAAAACTCACTTTTTAATTGTGGGTTTTGAGGTACATATGAGAAAAATTGTGAGTTTTAGAATTTTTTGATGTTGAACACAAAAATATTTATCTATTTCTCAAACATACTTCTGGAATACAATTTTGTGAAACATTTTCAAGAAAAACTATGCAAAAATACAACAATAATGTTTAGGATATATAACTCAAAAGCTTAAAAAAGTATGGATATTACATCATATTTACTAAAGCTAGACGGTTTAGTCCTGATACTTTGTTAAACATATTTTCAATTAAATCATAATCTGGAATGTTCATTTTTTTTCCTCGAATGGGAATGACCTTTAATGGCCCAGCTATGATGTCATGAACTGGGAAAATGCTTATATCTGGAAGATGGTCTGGGGTGTTTTCAAGAACAGTGCCACTCCTAACTTTAGGCTTTAGACAGTGTAACTGAATTGAGTCAACAGCGCCATCTTCATCTTTTAAGAATCTCTTCAACAAACGACCAATATACAACCTTTTTGTTTTCTTGGTGGTGTAGATGGCAGCATACCATCTACCAGTCTCTTTTGTTGGCGGTGCTAGGCCTTTCCAGCAATTCTTGAGTTTTTGGATGTTGCTTTCATCATCAGTTTCATCTTCGGACATTTCGCTTCCTTCAGATTCAAATTCCTCACCTTCCTCATCTGAAGACGAATCCTCCTCAAACAATCGTTTAGAGATTGAATGTTGTTTGGTTGGTAATATCATCAGTGGTTTGATTCCATTAACTTTATAGCTTGCTTTGCTGCAAACTGAACGAAGAACCATAGACATACTGGGAACTGCTTTAATTCCAAAGCCAAGCATTTTTGTTGTAAACAGATACATTAAGCTTTTGCATTTGATGAATGTTTCTCTGATCTCCTCTCTCTTCTTCTTTGCTTCTTCTTTTTCAGTTTCCTTCTTCAGTTTCTCATCCCTGATTTCTTTAACCTTGGTTGCTACATCTTCAGCCCTCATTGAGTCGTGTACCTGAGTCACCCTTGTAGTTGTGGTTGCTTTCTTTTCTTCATTTGGCTTAACCAGAGATCCCACTCGGCATGTTTTTCATGATTTTCATGATTTTTGCAAATTTGGCATTTTTCATGGTTTTTAGCATGTTTCGGATCATTTTGGCATGTTTTTCAGAGAAACATTAGGGAATTTTGTTTATATTGTCTCTTCTGTCCTGATATTCAGATTCATTGTTAAAGATAGCTCAAAATAGCACTTTCAGCCCCCCAAAACTCTAAAATTTTCTCACTTGCCCAACCATTGTGGGCAACGTTAAATATCATCTTAAGTTTTCAATAAATACCATTGACAGAAATGTTAAAACAAGGATGTGTCAGGCAGGGGGGTCCATCTTTTCCAATGCTTTATAGGGAGGTAGGAGATTTCCCGAAAAAATGGGGGGTTTAAGATTTTTAGGGGGGGGGGGGGTAAAGTAAAAAATAGGGGGGATAACAACTTTTGGTCAAGACATCTATCATTATTTATATTGATTTAGATATTTGGTATGTGACAACTAAAAAACAAGTGTAATCTTTGCCTGCGGCACCATGTTAAACTCTTTATTTCATATAATTTTTAATACAAATTTCAATGCTTTCGGTTTTGAATGACTGGTGGACTGTCAATAGCACGGGTTCGAAATTTTTTTTAAATAGGGGGATACACATATATATACGGGGATGAAATAAAAATAGGGGGCTTAGATCCCTCTGCACACTATGTTTTTCTCCGTTCAAGCTCTACTTTATAAAACAAGTAGCCAATATTTGGAAGTTTTGTCAAGACTACATGTCACTGAACCACCTCATTATTCTTGCAGGGTTTAGACAGGTCCATGACCTCGGCAAAACACAGGGTTTTTTAAAGCACCAATTTTTAAAATGTTTCTTGCTTTATAGCCCGGGGGGGGGGGGGGTACTTAGGCAAAAATGGATGATGGTTATGTGCGGATGGTAAGGGTCGGTTACCCCTCATTCGCCAACCCTATTACCCCCCCCCCCGGATTATAGCTTGTATTCTAGTGTCTGGATATACATGATTTTTAAATATTTCTCCTTTGGGGCCAACCTTGGTTTTTTCAGGAACAGGGCTCCCTAAGCTAAAATTTGCCTTATGCACATTTTCCTGATTCTTAGTTATATTGTTCCTACATTTCAATCAGTTATTTTCTATTTAGTTTTCCACCCTTGAAAAGACACTTTTTTTGCATCTTGAAAATCATAAACTTTTCCTATTGTCCAACCATGGTGGGCTACATTTTAAATTGCAGCCTTTGATTGATTAATAAATTCCAAGTGAAATGATTTCTACTTATGTTTGTGATATTGAGGCAATTTTCACCAGAGCATAATTTGCAATAAAGAGGCTGTTGACACTGCTGTATAAGTGTTGTATTGTACAAGCTGTACGAGTTATACAGTATATACCTAAATTAGTCAGAAAATTCAGGGAAACTAAGGTAAAATTGTTAATCGATTTCTCACCATGTCTACATCACTGTTTTTAGGTACGGGACTTCGTTGATTTAAATAAATCTACTTTTTAGCATGTTTTTCATGTTTTTCCATTTAAAATTAGCATTATTTAGCATTTTTTTCTGCTCTTTTTGGCATTTTTTCATGCATGTTTTTTCAAAAATGCCAGTGGGATCTCTGCTTAACCTTTTTTATTGTCAGAAGGCCAGGAATTTCCTCCAGTTGGATGCTTCTTTCTGCCATCTCCCTTATCAGGGACTGAGCCTGGTCAAATTTAGCCTTCCAATAATCACGAGAAGCTTTTATTTGTCAGAAGGAGACATGATGAGTGAGTCTGGAGTCGATGTAGATGTTGATGGAGGGATTTCTTCTTGTATACATGCTACTGCTCTGTCAAACTTATCTTGCTGCATGAAGTTTACGCTCAATCCACTTGATGTTATTCCAACCCCCTTGGCACATGAAACTAATGTATCTTTATCTGCCCATTTAGGCCATATCTCTCCCAAGATAGTCATAAAAGCCTCACGATTTATTTTTTGCATGGGATCAAAAAGGGGTTCTTAAGCTTTTCAATATTCATGGTGGAGATTTAACTGTAATTGTGGCACTGTAATTTCAACAACCTCAAATGCTTTGCAAAGTCTTCTTTTCATAGTAAATAATAGTTTCATTTGCTTCAATTAATGCCTAAATTAGTTTGATTCCCTATCCAGACAATGCAAAAAAGTTTCTATCATTTGCAATAAATAACTATGTACGGATGTTTTGTAACTTTCTTGAAAAAAGTTTCAGGTAGAAATATAACGAGGGGAGAAATAATTTGCAAGACTCCCTTGTGGGTTTTGAGGTACATCTATTGTGGGTTCTGTGGTGTAATAGGTAATTATATTGAGACTCACTTATCAACATATGAATAGTTCTACGACAAACTTACCTAGATGTACAGGTGCAAATTTTTACCTTGATTGACCCAGTGGACTTAAAGATATTGTCAATAATATAAATGTGGGTTTTGAGGTACTTATTCAAAAAAAGTGAATTTTTTAAAAAGCAATGATATAAAAACAATCTAACATATATCATTGAAAAATATCAGGAAGAACTCTTTTCATGGGATTCCTCGCACCATCAAACAATTTTCTTGATAAAGGCAGCCCAAAAAATAATTATTTAGGTCAGAAATTTAGTGTTGGTTTTGGGGTACATATACCTGTGCTTGAGGAATTTCAAAAATTGAGGTTTTTGGTGAGAAAATGAAAAAAAGGTTCCAGTTTTAGCTACCGACCGACCGACCGACCCATTTTTCCAAGCTTCTAGGACACGAACCAAACAATTAATTGGCCCTGGCTTTAGTGCATTGTGGCAACACTGAGTTTTATATATAGTTTTTGTTGTGTTTAACTTAAGCCATTCAGTTGTTAATAAATACCGGGTGTGCCAAAAAAAAGTTTCTCTCTTTGAAACAAATTTTCTTGAAATCTTAAACTTTTAAAAGAGCCATTCCTATGCTATTTCATTGGAAAGAAGAAAGATAAACTTTTGATGAGGTCATTTATTAAATTAAATTCATTAGATCAAAAGTTCTGCTCAATCGAATGAAAAACTTACTTTCGGAATATGCTCAAACACGTTAAAAATTGACCTATCAAATTAAACAGAAGCATAATTACATGATATACATCAGTACATTCGTTTTTGTCATTAAAAATGATAATTAGAAATATATTAAAATTTTAAAGAGAGAAACTTTTTTGTGGCGCACCCGATAGTCCTCAAGGAATCGTTTGGAAGAGATCATTCTGATCTCAGTGAAAACCTTGTGTATAGATTTTACCATTTATATATCTTCTTGTTGACAGTGTCCTTTCCTGAAAATTTAAAATGACCAGTGTAGGTTGCCCACTTGAAAACTAGAGTTAATAATGTAGCAACTTGAAATATTAACTATTTCGCTTAACAAGAGAAGAAAAAAATAAATTTCCTACAGATTTTTTACTCCTTTTGCTGTTTGAAGCAATTTTTTCTCTACCTTGTTTGCCCCCCCTGGATTTTAAAAAAAGGATTTTTTCCACCCTATTTCAATTTTCTGGGAAAAAGAATCCCCCTCAACTCTTAAAAGAGGGGAACGGCCACTATGAAATCTTGTTCATAATTTTTCTCTCTATGGTTTACTTTCATACTCTTTTATCATGGTGTCCTCCAGCTTTTTGGTCCCCCCTAGTTGAGGCCGAAATCCCCCATTTGACCTCCCCCCCCACCAATCTTTAAAATTCATTGCTCCCCCAGGAAGGTCTGTAATTATACTTCTACCCCCTGATTTTGAATAAATCTTTTTTTGTCTAGTATATAGTTCTAATAGGTTCCAACACAGGTGGTGAATATTTGAATATTCAATTAAATAAACAACTGAAATAGCTGAAATAGTAATCAAGTCTCAGAAATATATTTATAACATGGGAATAAACCTAATAAAACGAACAACTAGTCTCTTACTGGCCTTACTGAATATGTTAGTCAATAATGAGAATAGATTCCCCCACCAGGCAGAGGACTGAATATACCCCCCATTTGTATTTCTCCCCCCATGAAGCTTGTAATTTTCACTTCCCCCCTAGTACCAAAATCTGATCCCCCCCCCATCTTCCTGGGGGGATGATCCCATGTTTATTATATCGAACTTAAAATTTAAAGATTTAATTAGAGCAATGCTTTTTTATTTGTGTTATGTGAAGTCATTTTCAACAGACCTATATATTTGGACCTACCCCGGTGGAGGTCCTATAAATTAACGTCCGTCCGTCCGTCCGTCCGTCCGTCCGTCCGTCCGTTCGTTCGTTCGTCCGTTCGTTTGTTACCAACTTTTCTCAGGATTGATTCATGGTGCAAAAAATGGTGGTGGCCAAAATGTGACGGAGCCCGATTTTCGAAAAAAAAATCTTTTGGGCAAATTTGGGCCAAAAAACGGCTAAAAAACGGGTTTTTTGGACTTTGTGAAAAATTGGATCATTAATTTTTTCTGATTTTATGCATGAAAGTAGGGTACCATCATAGGTAAAAGATGGCTCAAACAGATTTTTGCAAAAAAAATTTGTTGGCGCAAAAAACGCATGTTTATCTATAAGAATCACTATTAATAAGCATACATCAATGTTCTTAGTCAAATTACTCAATTTTGTTATGAGATAGATGTTTTTTTTGCTCATGAGGGCTTACTTTTGAAGAATATGTGTGTTTAGACATGAACTTTTGGTTGCTTGGCGTGTTTTTATAGAAAAACTGGCCAAATTTGATATTTTTTTATAAGCACATTAACAATTACTTAGGTATTAGCTTTTCTCGAGATTGGCTCTTTCATTCGTTATGATTTTTTGCACAAAGATGCATAACTATAAACCCTCGAATGTGACGGAGCTCGTTTTTTGAAAAAAAATTTCTGAGGTAAATTTCAGCTAAAAAACGGCTAAAAAAAGGGTTTTTATGACTTTGTGAAATATTGGATTATTGTTTTTTTCTGACTTTTTGCATGAAAGTAGGTAAAAGATGGCTCAAGCAGATTTTTGTAAAAAAAGAATTTTTCAGCTCAAAAAACGCATCTTTATCTATAAGAATCGCTATTAATAAGCATACATCAATGTTCTTAGCCAAATTACTCAATTTTTTGATGAGATATGTTTTTTTGCTCGCGAAGTCTTGAATATGAAAGAATATTTCAAGAGCATGAAATTTTGGTTCCTAAACGTTTTTGTTATAAGAAACAAACGACTAATTTTAATAGATTGTCACTATTTGTGTTCTGAATGATTGTTTAATGGTCACACTCACGTAGATATCAATTATTTATAATGTGTTAAATGCATAACCAGGTAGGTCCATAAAAGTATCACTTGTTTTTTGGTAAAATTGTAATCATACTGATATGATTAATTTGAACCTCCTGCTCTACTTGAGTATCCATTGAAATTCAAAGGCTTGATATTGTAAACATTGATTGACACAATTTTGGTTCTATGAATAAAGGCTAATAGTCCATGTAGTTTTTGTGATTACAGAAATTAGAATTTTTAAAACCCTTGTTTAAGGTTAATTGGGATGAGGTAAGGCTCAACTGGTTTTACCAGGGTTTTAAGTCAAAGTTCTTTAAATGAGGGGCTTCTCTATACTAAAAGCTTTTATGTCTTAACCTTTAAAAAATCTTTTCATTATAGAACAAAACTAACACCAGAACAAATAAATATCTTCCCAATGCCAATGGTAACATCAGTTCTTAGAAATGCAAGCAGTGATAAAATATTTCGATCAGCTACACAATACATGACGAAATTTTTCAATCATGGATGGGGAGACATTGAAACATACCAACAACTCAACCGTCTACAAAAGATTGTTTTCGATAAAAATCAGATGAAAGATGTTTATCACTTTTTACAAACTGTCGACATCAAATTGTCGAAAGGGCAGAAACTTAACTCATGCATGACGGTATACAAAGGAGAATTTAGATCACCCCTGGCATCGCTTGCTCCAAAGATGCTTCCTCTGGAAAGTGAAACTGCGCATTTTCAGCTAGTCATTCCTAACAACTGGAATACACAAAAACCTCTAACCATCCAACTTGCTGGAACGGGCGATCATTTCTTTTGGCGTAGAAGACAATTCATGGCTGCACCACTTGCCAAAGATTACAACATAGCATCAATCATTCTTGAAAATCCATTTTACGGATATCGCAAACCAAAAAACCAAAGTAGATCAGCTGTCAACCATGTATCAGATATCTTTGTAATGGGTGCAGCTCTTATGTTGGAATGTTGTACGCTATTGTTTTGGTGTGAAGAGCAAGGTTATGGACCCCTTGGAATTACTGGTGTCTCGATGGGTGGTCACATGGCAACTATTGCAGCTTCTGGCTGGCATAAACCGATAGCCTTGGTACCTTGTCTTTCATGGACATCTGCAGGACCAGCCTTTACTGAGGTATCTTATGGTTGATTTTATGGTAACGTTTTGTTATAACCAAGGGTATTCTTGGATCAGTTTGGATAAGAATAAGAGTAATCTATGCGGGTTTTTTTTTTTTTTTGAATGACATTAACTAATGGGCTAAAATTCAAGGCATTAATTATATTGTGATTTTTATTCAACATTTTTATTTAGGTACACTTTTTTAAAATTGTATAGGTCATCAGATCATCACTGCAACAGTGATGGATAAAAAGTGTTGGATAGAGTTGATAATATTTATTTTATTAAAATTTTAACAGGGTGTCCTTAGTCATGCTGTGTGTTGGGATGTGTTAGAGAAGCAACTATCAACAAATCCAAAATATAATGAAATGTTACGGAAAGACGAAGCTTTTAAACAGATGCTACAAAATCATTACATTGAAAACGCACTTTATGGTAATGATAATCATCCACCAGCTCCAAAAAGTGATTCCACGGCTGCTACAGAAACGTCTGCACTGTCAGGCATGTATAACAGTGTAACATCATTATTTTCGAATGTCCAATTAGGCCAATACTTTGATTTAAAAGGTAAAAAGATCGGTCCCTCTTCTTTGGAAATGGATTTAATGAAATATCTATACACCGTACCACAGTTGTATAATTCAACTACGAAATATTTCAATTTTGACCATCTGAAAGAATTGATATGGCCGTACGAGAGTGAAAGTAAGCAACCTTCTAAAGAGACTATAGACTACATGACTGCTATCATGGATCAAGCTACTCATTTAGCGCATTACAATAGACCACATGAAGATTCTCCAATTATCTTTGTATCTGCTGAACACGATCGTTACATACCAAGAGAATGTTATAAAGTCACACCAATGGATGTTTATGGTAACCATAAAACTGAGGTCCGAACCATTGATGCTGGACATGTTTTGGCAATCATTCAACATCATGAAGAATTTAGGGACGCTATTAGAGATGCTTTTGTTAAAATGGGTTGCACTTTCTAAATTATATCCACTCTCATAATTTCTCTTTAATTTTGTTTGTTTGTTTTTTTCTTTTATTCTCGTATACTCATTTTTTCAAATCTATGAGATGGATCTCTACAACTTGCAGCCTTAAAATCTCTAGTAAAACTATCTAATTATTTTAAAGTCAACATTACCATTTAGGTTCAAAATATTATTGGTTTGTGATTTCATTAGATTGGATGAGCGTGTTTTTTATCAAAAGAATGTTTGTTATATTGCTAAAAAGGTTTTTTATAAATATGGAATATTGTACACTAAAATTTTTATTTTTTCTTTGCTTTTATTAAATGTCTTTGTTTTGTTTTATGCTAATACTCAACATTAGGTCATACCCCTCACAGTTATTGACATAGCACACTAAATCTTTCAGAAGAGCCCTTTGATACAAATGTTTGCTCGTAGATTTTAAATACAAGATACTTTAAATTTTATTCGTGTTGAATTTGATGTATTTGGTGTTTTTATAGATAAATACTTTTGTTATTGAAAGTGTATTTGTTATTTGCAAGAATTTTTTAAAAATCAATTTGTGATCTAAGGAGTTTCATTGTAAAACCCAGTATTTGATTTTATTTACCACATTTTACTCTTATATTTACTGCCCAAAAAAAACATAGAGAAATAGATATTAGTATATTGTTGCTTACAATGTAACTATAATGATTAATCACATCCAATTTTCTATTCTGTCCTCCCAGAAAATGCTTCTGAAATCCAGGTTGTTTAGTTTCCATTGAAATGAAGAAAGAAAACATACCACAAAAGATTTACCAGTTTAGCTCCTAGATGTGCTAAAGCTTTTTTCATATCAGTGCTGAGAAAATTTTGCAAAATTTGAGCAAATTTGAGCAAATTTGAGCGAAAAATCGACCCTTATGGTGCATTTTCTTGAAACTTTTTGACCATTTTCAGGCAAAATATGGTCAGGTTTTCGAAATTTTACACCCTTAGAGTGCAATTTTTCTCATCTTTGCTGATTTCGACCCTTACAGTGCACTTTGGGAAGCTTGAAAAATATATCCTTAAGGGCTGCACGTATGGTACATCTTTTACCTTGAGTGCCCCCCCCTGCTTGATTATAAAAGATAGTTTCCTTTGTTCATATTTTATACCAATTTTACTTTCGCATTTTTATTATCTCTTAGCTAGAAATAATTTATAATGGAGATCTAAGAAAAGTCGTACTTACTATGAGTTATGGTATCAAGTTTTTGTTTTGGATTAGTTAAATGGTTGGCTTTGACCTTTCAAGGTGATCATGTTACCCATATGTATCAATACAGGTAATTTACCAGGATGATATCTACACCCGTGTCTCACTGCCCCACTGGAACTTTTTTCCTCAGTGGGAAGTCATTCTCCCAGTGGGCCTGAAATTCCAGGGTATTTTCCCACCGGGGACGAAATTTTTGCCAAATTTTCCAGTGGGGTGGGGCTCCCAGTGGGTCTGTTACACAGGGATGATATCTTGATTGATTAACTCAGGCTGTTTTTTTATCCATAAGGTATTCTTTTTTCTCCAGGATTTAGCTTTAGCTAATTACTTTAAAAAGTATTTCTGTACTTAAAAAGTACTAAGTGGCACTTTTTACACTGTGCTTGGATAGTGGTAGTATTCGAGCGTTTGCTTTTTTGAACTATTTCCATCAATGATCTTTTCTGTTGATTTTGTTGTATGTTTTTTCTTTGGATTGGTTTCGCTAGTTTTGGGCTCAGATGTTCAACATTTTCTCATCCGGGTCAACTGAGACATTTCTAAATCACTTATGATGAACCTTTTTTGTTCCTTTATCTCTTCAATGTGTCAAGTTTCAAGACCATTGATTGATAACTTTATTATACGTTCTTTTTTCTTAGAACGAAGGGCAGCAAAAAGTTCACGAGTCAGAATCGCATATTGGAGCCAATTTTAAGATTTCCACTGGTAATATTTGTCAGATACATGAACATTGATGTATTAAGAATTGAAAATTATATTTATCGTCACAGCAGGAATTTACAAAATGATACCAGGCTTACATTTTCCTAGGGTTACCAGTAGAAATTGTATCTCACAAAGCTGATTTCGCATGGTAGAACCTTGAACAGTAGAAATTTGTTATAAAACAGTGTTTTAACTTTCATATTTAACAGGTCCCTTTGTAGTTTGATATCATGATGCCGAAGAATTTGCCAATTGTTTATTGAAACCCTTACACAAAAATGGTAAGATTTTTTTTAACTTGATGATTCCACGTGAAATTTTAATTATTCAAAATCTAAAGTTACAAAAAAAACCTAAAGTTATGTTCTCGCCAAGGTGGTTTATCAATGTAGGGGGTGATAAAATTGATTATTTTTGGTCCAAAATTTGAATTAAGAAGGATTTAATTCAATAATTTTGTTAAAGTATGGACGCGATGGGAAATGATATCTAAAATTTATAAAATAGTTATTTTAAAACTAAAGTTACATTTTCAATTAAGAAATCATCTAACTCCTCTGGAATAAAGAACCACAGTTACTATGGTAACACGATGTACATTTTTCATTGAAAGTACCTGTTTGTCCTGTTTTGAAAAAAACTCTCAAAGAATTTTGAAACCGATAATTTATGATTCTTTCACGCTATCCATAGGGGTTAAAGCAAACTGTTTCTCCAAGGGAATGAATGACTATTGTCTATTTATTTCTACTATATTTTTGAAAAGTGAAAACTGAATATATTGTATAGGGTGGGTTACTAATTTTTCACGATGGGAAAATATGTCAGTCGTTACTTTGGTTGTAAATAAATCATTAATTTTATTCAGTCCAACTTTTTCCTGTGTTGTCACGAATTTAAGAAATTTTGTCTGACCCGGTCACTCATTTGTACTAGTTTTTTATCGTGTCATTTCCCCTCGAAATCCTTCTTGACCAATCAGATTCGTGTAATTGCCCCCGCAGGAGCGCAGCGACGAGGAGGCACTCATAGTTTCACGCATAGATATTGGACTGGAATCTCGAATCTTTGCGTGTTTTGTTTTGTTTTGTCGCGCAAGCCTACCCGTAGTTAGTCTCTTCCGTAAATGTTCGGTTTTTTTCCGGGACGGCAGTTGCTAGCCTAAAAACTTTTTCTTTATAATAGCAGGCGCCGCGGGCATTTTACTCAGCTTTCGACAGTAGATTCTATTCCGTTTGTAGAATTTTGCCCGATTGGTCAACATGCAGGAAATGGAATGGAGAAGTTTCGGGAAGTTTTTTTAAATTCAAGCTCTCTCCTCATGCAGTCAAAATACTTATACGCATTTACTTTTGACTTTCGGATTAAACAAGATATATACATATACCAATCAGTGAATTTGCTGACAGTCAAATTACAATCTGTCTCCTGTCTTAGACATTCAGTAGGAGATTGATTCATTTTTCGACCCAACCAGTTTGTCCCCAATAATGAACAATGATTAAAATGATAATAGTAGAACAATGATTGAATATGGACAAAAGTGATTATTGTATGTTGGTGGTTGAATTGGCAACGAAATGCCACTGTAACTAATTTATTCGACAATCGTCATTCAACATACTCTACTCCCAACAAGAATGCTTAAAGAACCTGTGTTATGATGGCATGGTACTTCAACAGTAAGTACAAATATTTTTTTCTTTGTGTACATTTATAAGACTTGGTTTTATTAATCTTTTATGTTTAACCTGTGTTCTTTTTGATACTCACCAGGCACTATTTGGGAAATTATTATCAAAGATTGAAAGAAACTTTTGTGAACTATTTTTGAGGAAATTTCAGTACACTCACCATATAGGCGGTCATCGAAAAATTGTTCTATTCGCGTCACCCGCCCGCATCAAATTTTCCGCTGATTTTCCGGTTCGGAGATGCGGATAAAAATCTGGGAAAAGCAATTTGTTCTTTTAAAGTATAGCTTTTTTCTCAATTGCTCTGACGACCATCGAAAAATTGTTTTGCTCGCGTTACCACCCGCCCCTGAGTTATTGGCGTGATTAAAAAAAACCCGGGAATGTTTTCGACCGCCCGTCTGCCCGCATGCATTTTTAACACCCGTTGCGACGCGAACAGAGAACGCATTTTTTCGATGACCGCCATATCATCTAATTTCATGTTTCTTATTTTCCCTTTAAGCTTTTTATGAATGAGGATTCGTTTACCTTGACAACGCAATGTTGCCTCGTTTACTGCTACTGTTACCACGTTACGTCATGACTTTCCATCCTTCTACACGATATTGCTGTTACAACTGCAAGATAACTGACATATCTTTTTAATGTAAACAATTTTGTCTATGAGATCCCTTATCATGCCGTTGGAAAAAGTCCTGAATGTACGCTATTTCCTGTTAATACCTGCTTCCTGCTCATCAATATTGCCTCGTTACTGATACTATTACCACGTTACGTCCTATCATCTTCCATCCTTTACACAACGCTGTTACAGCTTCTAGATTACTGGTAAATCCATTTAATGTAAACAATTTTGGATCACGATATCCTTGTTTAAACCGTTGGAAAAACTCCTAAGTACGTTGTTACCTGTCAATTTTTGGTTCCTGCTTGTTATGTTTCTGGCTCATTGCATTTCTTATGCTGTTTGGTTCTACTATGTTTCATTTATATTTCAAATTGGTTGAAATAAATAATAGTTGCATGTCTTTTGACTGGTTTAGTATCTGTAACTGTCTGTAATTGATTATACCTGGACACTTTTCCTAATTAATGTTTTAAGATTCGTATTTTATTCTTTGTAAAAAGTAATTCACATTTTTAGAAAAAAAAAATATGTTTCGTTTATGTTAGCTTATTCATTGATATCTCAAAGAAAATGCTGAGAAGAATCATTCTAACTATTCCAAATCATTTCCAAACTTTTGCTATAAAGCATTAAAAAGCCTTAAATTAGCATTAATTAGTTTTTACAAGCATTTGTACTAGCGGGTGGCAGTTAGTGAAAGCTATGGCTAGTTATGTTAGGTTGACGATTATCCTTATAACAAAAAACAACCATACTAGAAAAACATTATATTTATTAGTAATGGAAAATATATTGCTACTTGAATTTATGAGAAATTTTGAAATATTAACCATTTTTTCCAATCTACATACCAATCTATCCAATCTGGAAACTATAAGATTGTTCTCAACCATTTTTTTATTGCCGTGATGGTCGATTTAAAAAAAACCTTCTAGTCTATCCCAGTGACTATAGCTGGTCTTCTTTTTGGGATAATTCTTGACGATTGTATCCAAACAGTACTAAGCCAGTACCGTTAAAAGATTTTTGGTCGGGGGAACTTCATTGATCCAAATTTTGTAGAAGGAATCTTTGTACTTTATACCAAATTTTACCTAAATATGAATAACTCCTGATTCTTATTTTTCTTTTCCCATAAGGGTTCAAACAAGTAAATAGGCTTGACATGACCTAGTATCCCTTTTATGCACGTTGTTTTTTGCGCACTGTCCGTATTCCGCTAATTTAAAATTCAGTTATTTTTATTTTATGTGAAAAAAAATCAAAGTCCATCCCTGAAAAAATCGAAAGATTACATTATTTTTGGTATCCATAAATGTAATCTACATAAATTATGCATAATGACGTCAATGTATCTATGTATTTAGTCAGTTTTACTTTTTGATTGAAATATTGCTGTCACGATATCTTGTCTGCTTTTTCAGATGTTAGCAATACACTGACCAGATTTCGCTTCATTCCGAGATCGCAAGTCGTCCTAGAAACTACTCAAAGACAATTTTGACAAACTGACAAGACGGTTATTTGCAAGATATAAAAACTGATTTAAAGACACCTTCAAAGAAATTGGGAATTACTTCGGATTGAATTGCTAGCAAAGGTATTGTTTTTTTTAATTTTGTTCTTTTTATTGTGTGTACTAATTCAAATTTAAAGATAAGCGGAAAGCTTGCGTCCCGGAGGTTACCGTTGAACTAGGTAGGGTTTTGTATTTTTCAAAAATTTTCAAAACATGACCTTAAGGTTAAGGACCTTTCCTTTTGACTCGAGATTTGGCCCAAATTTTGCTAGTCAGAAAAAACACGAAAAAAATTACATTCCGCCGAACTATATATTTCATTCCCCAGCTCAAGGACATCCACCTATGATTTGTCAGAGCTAGTTTGTTATTCGTCGGGCTATTAAAAATAATGCAAAAAACCCTTGACCAGATATTTCACTTGTCGAACGGCAGCTCCCTTTCAGTATAAGCATAAGTACCCTTAGAGAATTCACATTTTTAGCCGTCTTGAAAATTGTTCTGACTAGTTGATAATGATGCAAAGGTTATCGGGTATACTTTTAAAAATATTAAGCAGTTATTGGACAAAGTCGAATCCAATATGCAAAAATATTGGGCGTGCGAGAAAAGATATCTTCAATATCTTTTTTCGTAGCCCAATATTTTTCATATTGGATGAGACTGCGTCTAAATAAATGGTTTATTATAACATTATTATCCATATCGGACATTCAAACAACGTTTTTTCTAGCGTCAGCCAAGTCTTTTCGCTTCAATGCAATGACTTTAACAAGTTTTGAGAACCTATGCGAGCGGGCCGCAAATGACCGCCAAAAAGTGTTTTTTTCTGACGTTAGTTTAGTCTTTTCGCTTCAATGCAACGACTTCAATAAAGTTCCGAGCGGGCCGCAAATGACGTTATCGCCCTATAATAAGGGCGGTTAATGATATTTCAGCCCTCTGAAGCGCGACGCTTTAGTTTTCTCAGCGCGGGTATGACTATTTGAGTCATAGAACCTTTCAATACCGCCCGCCGTTCGAATCTTTAATGGCTTACTTAATGACCGCTATATGGATAATAATATCCGTTTATCGCTAAAATATTTCTCGTTTTCAAGCATAATTCCAATTTAAAGACCGTAAATCTGGTTTCTTGGTAGCTTTTTATTCAAAAGTCTTATTTTTATTTTGTGACGTAAAGTCAAAAAGAAGATGCTCAATTGTCATTGAACTCGTTGTGTGACGTCAATTTTTGAAATATGTAGCCTCCATGGAAGCTATATATTCGAAAATATTGGACAGCAAAGAAGCCAATCAAATGTCGCTATTTACGCGCGTCGGATAATAATCTCTTTTATGATATGGAAAAAGCAACGCGCCTCTTATGTTGACAAAGAAAAATTGACGGAAGAATTTCTCACGATTCTCGCTGCGGCGCGGGAGGGGAAGAAATTTCTTCTTATGTTTGATTCTGTGTAAGCAAATGCAGCCCCTTCTCACAGACAAACCCACTGTGACCCCTTACCACTGGGAAAACTGTCCAAAATATCGTCCCGGTGGAAAATTATCCTTCAATTTTTGTCCCCACAGAAAATAATCAAATAAACAAGTCCTCGCCATTTTTCCAATCCCCGTTGCATTTTCCGATTTAAAAGCAAAAAACTTTGAATCCCCAGCCGAAATATGGAAATATCAATCCCCATCGATTTTAAATCCGATATTTTTGTCCCCACTGGCGGAAAAAAATCCTACTGTGTCTTTGAGAAGAGGGTGTGCAAATGGTAGGAGAAGTTGCTCTTCTCTCTTCAATATCTTAAGAAATTCCGGCTGATCCAATGCATTTTGGCAGGAATATTTTGAAACACATGTTTACTGTTCAATCGTAAGCAGGGGGGGGGGGGTCGGTACTAAAATTTCAGACATCATGACTTTTGATGACGTGGTGGTATTACAAAAAAAACTTTAAATTATTTCTAGTACCATGTGTACTAAAATCCTAAATTAGGTGGGATCTTCAAGAATTTTTAAAAATAATTTTAGTACATGAGTACTAAAAATCACCAAATTTTAGGAAATTTAACTATTGACCGAGCATTTTAGGCAAAATGAAAAAAAATAACAACTTTTCATATATAAGATTTAAACACCTCTGTGTCACAAATTAAGCAAAATTTATTTCGTCCTCGATGGGAAAATACCCTTGAATTTCAGCCCCACTGGGAAAATGAATTTGATTCCCACACGAAATTCCATGTTTAAAAATTGCACTCCAAAACCATCCCCACTGGGTTTATTAACCTTGGAAAAATAAAATTTCTATCCCCAATAGCATTTCAATAGGAATTTTTATCCCCACTGAGGAAAAAGGTTCTACCGGGGCTGTGAAACAGGGGTGTTTCTGAGTCTTTATCTAGAATAGAGAGAGATTGATCAAAATAAGCCTAATTTAGGTGTTCACTATGCTAAAATATCAAAAAAAATTCCTTTTTCAAAAATTAGGTGGGGGTATGTCAAAAATCGTCAAAAGACCTTTTAGTACTCATATGTGTCTTGGATTTTAGTACCGACCCCCCCCCTGTCGTAAGTTTTATTTGAATTTAAAGGGTTCGTGTTTTTTGTTTTGATTTGATTTGATTATTTAGTTGTGGGCTGGTATGAATTAACTGCATTTCATGAAAAATTCATCCTTGACTGGGAAAAAAATGTGAAGAAATGAAACGCCTTTCATGATTGTGTCTGCCTTTTAAAGGCGGATCAGTAATATTTCCCGGTTACTTCATCAACTTTATAAATTATTTCGAATAATTTTTCATAAAAGATTCTGTGATGTTTAACTCTTTCCCCTTTAGACCGGTGTCAGAATTAAATTTCTTGGATATTTTCTTTTTAAACACCGCTGTCTCACAAACCCGGTGGAATTTTTTTCCTTAGTGGGGATGGTCTTGGAGTACAATTTTTAAACATTGAATTTCGAATGGGGATGAAATTAAAGTCAATTTCCAAGTGGGACTGAAATTCTAGGGTATTTTCCCACCGGAGACGAAATTTTTGCCAGATTTTCCAGTGGGGTGGGGTGGGGTCCCAGCGTTTCTGTGACACAGGGGTATTTTTAAGTGGATTCCTGGTATACAGGAGCTTAGGTCTTTGAAAACCAGTCAAGATAAAATGAAATGATTCCAGAATTTTCCTCTTATGATTCACTGTTTCAAATTGTGATTTTTGATTGAAGACGAAAAATAAATTCTACGGTGTTGTTTATTTGAAATTTTGTTTTCCAAATGTCCAGTCAATACAGATTGTATTTTCGTTGAATCTTTTTTTGAATAAATTCTAAAATTCGATACGTCAATAGTAGTGGGATATGTTTTTTTTTGATGATTTTATAAATATTTTTCACCCGCCCTTGTTAAAATATTCCTATTTCTGTGTATTCCGCAGGGGTTGAGCTAAATATTGATGGTGGGAAGTCTAAACTTTCCAAGTCCATTACCAATATTACTCATTCCAATAAATGTTTTTTTTTTATGAAAAGCATTTTGTATTTATTATTCCATTCCTATAATTCATTTTCACTTTTTGATTTATATCGAATTTAGTTTTCCTAAATATCCTCAGGTGGACCATATACTAACCTCTTTCTATAAAATATCATAGATTCTTCAAAATAGCTTAAAAAATATTTTCATAGCAAAATATCATTGAAAATAAATACTTTTTAAGCTATTACATACAATTTTTTCGAGGGAAATTTTCCCGAAATTTGACAATAATTTGAAGTAAATAGTCTTTTCATTTATTTACCAAAATTTGAAAAAGAATTTTATGTTGATTTGCGTTAAAAGTTCAAGTGAATTTATACTTAGTTAAAAAGTGTATAAATTATAAATTTTAGGGGGCTGGCATCTATTTTTTTGGGGGAAATTTTCCCTAAAAAATTTACACGCCCTCTTTAAAATACTGGTGTAATAGGAATCTATAAACCAAATTAATACTTTTAATTTTTGCTTTTGCTTCCTTCCTTCTCTCCTCTTTTTAAAGGACAAACAAATAATTCCCATAAGGGACAATAAGTTAGTCATTTCTTTACAAATTAGCAAACCAGGGGGTTTGGTTGCACAATATTTATAAAGGATGAAGCAAAAAAGATTTTCTTCAACAATTTCAATTTTCATTTTTGTTAGTTAACACGCTTGAGAAAATTTGTTGCCATATATAGTTTGTGAAGAGGATATCCTATCTTTTACTTTTCTTATTGATTACTGAGGGCGTAAGATTATACTTCTCACCTCACACCACTGTGCGCAAGTTTACTGAACCGAAGAAGTAGAAATTATTCACACTGGGGCCAAGACCCCCTGCTGGTAAGATTACCTCATATCATTTTAACCATTTATTTACTATGGTTACCAAATCGATGAAAAGAAATTTCCGCTGCTGTGCGTAGTGCGTGCGATTTTTTTTCTCTTGTTTGCGCGGGTGTCGATTTCATGTTTTTCCCGTTTGTTCTAAAGCTTTTTCCTGCCCTTTAAATTCATACAGGAAATTTAAATATAGTTATTTCATGTTGAACTTCTTGAAAATATTGTATGCTTATTATTTTTTTGTATACTTTCTAATGATTACCGCGTTTTTCACTCTGCGAATTTCAAAGGAGCGCATTTCAAAATATTTTCACCTTGAGGAATGCGTAATTTTGCCTTACTTTTCCTGGTAATGCTTTATGAAAAGCCGCATGCATTTAAAATTTCATCTAAACACTAGAGTAGTGATACTTTTGGTTTGGATTAACATCAATAAGTAAACACAATGTAGTAAAAAAAGTTTCTCCTTTAAAGAAGAAAAATTGAATAAAAATGGTGAAAAGATACGAAAACAATTTACAAATTTGAACAGCTTTTGACAGAGATTGTATTCAGTGATTCTATGTTAGGGTGTGGCGAGGGTTAAGGCACAACCAAGGGCCTCAAGTGAGTAACTTTTTTACTGCTTCACAGCTAGCCAGAAAATCATGCCTATTGCGCACCATACGTTTATTGATACAATATTAATCAGATATTGTACATGGAGTTAAGAAAAAAAGAAAATTGAAAAAGAAATTTCAGGAAATTTAACAATTTGTGTAAATTTAATACACGGTTTTCTTCCTTTGATTATTAAAGAATTCACGATTATTATATAAGAGCGTTTGTATTTCATGGTATAAATTCAGTTTGAGGGAAAAGGTCAACCAGGAAACAGCCTGGTAGTTTGGAATTTTTAATTTTTAAAAGTCATAGATTTGCTGAAAAATGAGGTATGATTTAAATTTGATATTCTTTTTTTAACGGAAAGGTTTTAACTCTAAAAATACATTAACAGAGGTTTTGCTTTGTTTTTGGTAGGCTGGCGAATGAAAAATTAACTCTTTTTCTAAAATTTTTCTAGATTCTAAGCCGGCGAATTCTTAGCAAGCGTAATGTGTTGATTCGCGTAAATATGTACTTGAGGCGGTGAACGGAACTTTTTGAACGGCGAATTGTAATTTTTTTCGTGCCTTGGACCGGCGAAATTCACCGTTCGCCGGGCCTAAATAATACCCTTGCACAAAAAAAAGTCTCCGCTAACCAAGAAACTTTGGTAGTGATAAGGATTAGCAGTATTTGTAGTATATAGGCTTGTCTCACAGCCACGATGGAACTTCTTCTCACAGTGGGGGAATTGAAATTTTATCAAAATCCCAATGAGGATGGAAATTCTATTGTTCCCAAGGTTAACAAATCCATTGGGGATGGTTTTGGAATACAATTTTCCATTGAATTTCAAATGAAGATAAAGAAAAACTCCCAGAATTTCCCAGTAGGGCTGATATTGTGGAGTGTTTTTCCCACCTGAGACGAATTTTGATCAAATTTTCCAGTAGAGCGAGAGTTCCACCGGGTCTGTGACACAGCACTATTTTTCGTGAATTTCTATATTGCTTCTATATTTTGACCAGATAATGTTAAAGGTGGCTTCGATTGATTCTTTCCACATTATTTGAAATTGCATTCCGTTTTCCTGGAAGTCTTGAATCGTCGGGCCTCTCATACAGGATTTTTATCCCATTAATAGATCGTACGTAAGATGTGTACGTGACTGAATGTTTGAGTAAGAATTTCAACATTTCTTCAATTCTGGGCTTAAATATTTACGAATACGGTTTTCTTTTTCGCAAATCGCGTGCTTCATACATTTGTTAATGACAAGCTTATTATAAACAACGTCTTGTTGAATTCAACACTTTGACATAGTTTCTACAAACTTATTACACCGTAAGTCGAACCTCCAAAGATTTCGCTTTTGATTTATTTAAGATCCCTCATGCTTGTCATTTTGTTTACCCGGCATCATGATTTTCAACGAAGTATAAAAAATTTAAGGTCATGCATCTTTTTCTCAGGGAATTACATCAGAGTATTTTGTTTGAAGTCAAGAATTTTGAAGATAACTTTCCGATAGATCAGTGAAAATGACCGAAAATACTTGGAAATCTTCTCATCTTTACCGACCTTGAAATTGAAAGGTATAAAGGAAGGTTAGGGAAGGCAAAGTCATTATTCGAACATGATAAAACAGTTGGCTCGTGTACAAATTTCACTCAATCTTTTACCCAGAGCCAGAGTCACTAGCATATCATAATTTTTTTTTTATTTTTACAATGCTTGTGCGAGCACTATCAGAATAAAAAATGTGAGCAAAGGGACTAAGCTCGAGTTTCAGTATTATTTCCTTGTATTGTATTGCCAAAAGGTACCTTTTTGTACAAATTAAAAGTGGTCAAATTGGCTGTTATATAAAAATTACATCGAAATCTTCTAATCTCTTTTATGCTTTTTTCTCTTCTTCAGTAACTGTGCAACAATAAACAACCAATCACAGACGTTTATCAAAGAAGAAGAGCCAATGGGAATCGCAGGAAAACTCGAAAACAAAAGCGTCCACATTCACCAAGATGGCGGATTGAGTCATGTGATACATTTCAATGATGGTACAACAACACGGACACCGAAATGTGCTCGATGTCGAAATCATGGCCTTGACCGAGAATTGAAAGGTACCCCTATTTTAGAAATTATTTTTACTGCGTCGTTTTATTTGAGCTTTTTGAATTTTCAGAGATCCAAGAAAAAATGCCTAACGCGTTTGTAATTGCAAGCTTCATTAGTTTATATAATCATAAAGACGTTAGACTTAAGACCTTGATTTTTTTGTCGATGAAAATTCAAAAATCACGTCTTTGAATTCATTTTGAATTCATCTTTTTAGGACATAAAGAGAAATGTGAATTCAAAGATTGCACATGCCGCTCATGCTTAGTTGTTGTTGAGCGTCAAAAGATCACGGCCGCCCGTGTGGCTCATCTACGCCAACAACGTAAAGTGGCCGCCAAACGTGGGGTCGCTATTCCCAACCATAAATACTCACATTATAACCCGTTGACTGAGGAAGAAGAGTATATCTTATCTTCACCCTTGCAAAAGAAAACCACAAGTGGAAAAATATCGCCAACCTATCACCAAGGTAAATCCCCGAATGTTCTGATATGTTGTTTGAAGATGAGATTGAGATACAGTGTTTTAGAAATGAAAAAAATGTTTGATTATTTACCACTCGAAACTTGCAGTAAAATACTTATTATGATTTTTAAAATTTTTTGCTATTAAGCACTTTGTTGACATAACTATTATTTGGGGCAACATTGGCTAATTTTCAGTAGCCATTATTTTCAATGTCCATTTTCATTTTCATTTTCTCAGGTCATCATGTCACTAACCGGTATTATCACCATAAACCAACATGGACTTCTTACCAACCACCAACCCTCGCCAAAAACGGATCTCATCCTCCCTATCCTTCCCCACCACGGAGAGGGGAGTACCCACACCACCACCATCATCATCAGCCCAATGTAGACAAACCAGCTCCAATCAGATACCACCATTCTCCTGTCTATCACTATCAACCCTACCCTGTGGCAAGGTACTTTCCCTACCATCAGCCACACTACCAGCATACTTCATGTCATTCCCCACCTAGGGACTCTATGAGATCATCACCTGCATCTCTCCCTGGAAGTTACATCGTCCCTTCCCCTCCTTCCATACATGATCGAAGAGACGTCTTCAGGCCGATTGTAATCGACCCACGGCGTGACGATGTCAGCGAATCAGAAGATGATGACGTCATTGATGTAGTCATGGAAACAAGAAATAAAGATGGTCGTCATGGTAACTCTAAACAAAGAGATGACAAGAAAATAAAAGCTCTGAGAGTGATGTTTCCAGATTTAGACATGCGCTCGTTACACGATCTCTATGAGGATTTTGACCAGGATGTCCAGGCGGCTGTTGAATATATGTTATTCAAAAAGCGTAAAAACAAACAAGAGGAATTCAAACTGAACAATCAGCAGCAATCATCAATCCTCACCACAACAGATTCTAAGAGAAGTTTAATACATTCTCCAAAAACAACTACTTCATCTAACAACAAACCATATTATATTGACTCTCTAATCAGTAAATGTCAACCTAAAGACAACTCTGATACAAATATGAAAAGCAAAATATCAATTTCTTCGACTGCGTAAAATCATTTACAGTAAATAGATAATTTTTTATAATATAAAGAATATTGTATAAAAATTCTTGTTATCCTTGTAAATACTTTAAATAATACACCATTAAATTGACGAAATGGGTTCTTCCAGAAAATCTTTGTACATGGGGGGTGGAGGATATGTATGGTGGGGTGGAGGATATATTGGATATTTTGTCCGGGGGCAATGGAAAATCTGCAAAATTTGCCTTGTTTTGGGGACGAACTTGCTCTGATTAGGGGTAATTTTGATTATCTTGGGGGGTCAACTGATGCTTATCCGGGGGGTCAAAATTAACAATGTCCGGGGGTAAATGTGCAAAAAATATTATATCCTCCACCCCACATAATATATTTTTTTCTGAAAGAGCCCAATACCTGAGGGAACTAGGCTCAGTTCACTTTACCATGTAGGGTTGATTGAGATTTGTGGCATACATTTATCCTACGGTACAGTTAGAATTGAGAAGGCTCCTCTGGACTGGACTATTTTCATCAAAGCTTAAATAAATCAACCTGCTAATTCGAACTGGAACGAGAAGTCGAATTACAGAACGACTCGAATTTATGGAAAACATTGTACTAGGGTTTCCCTTAGACCTAAATCAATTCTAGAAAGATTCAGATTAACTCGAGAGTTCACTACACTTAGCATCGCCCTTTTTGTGGAAGTTCCCTCATAGCCCTCTCCACATTGTAAAGGTTTTATGGAAAATTTCTCTCTTTAAAATTTAACGTAAATATCAAACGTCATACTTGGGAATAGACCATGTTATTATATTTCTATGCCTTTCGGGAAATATAATTCGATATTTTCTGAAACTAATGCAAATAGTTATATTATTTTAATGTAAATAAGATATATAATAAATCATGACAAAAACAATAATACAAAATCTACTTCTTTCTCAGGTGAGTTAAGGCTATTTCTCGATCTTCCCACCGCTTCCCATATTATACTTATCGAACATTTTATTAAGTTATTTTTGAGCCTTTTTGGGCGACAGATTTGACCGAATTTCGCGATCTTTCAAGGGTAAACTCATGCAAAGTTAAAATTTTTCTATTTTTTTATCCTTAGATGGGACTTGAGATTTGATTTTGATTTTTTGAACCTCTTACAGGGACTTCAAATTCCTAAAAATAAGGCTGATAAAAAACAACGCCCTTAAGGCGGCACATACCCGTACCCTTCACTACTTGCCTTGATGACACCCTGGAATTACCTTAATTACGAATTACTTACACTGTTAGAAGCCAAACTTGAAGTGAAACGATAAACAAAAGGGGGTTTTCTTGGAAGATTATTTTCTCTTCCTTAATTTATAAATCTTGTTTAAAATTATTGATAATAAAAACACAGCCTTATAAATGATGCGCTTTAAACCTTTTAACTCTAAACTCAACAATTACCTATTGCCTTTTCCAATTCTTGTATATTTTTCAAATGTTCTTATAATTAATGGAATCAATGTATTGAGAAAGTTATAATCAAACATGAACCATTGTAATTTTTTAGCTGTTTGATGTCCCCGTGCGTGATGTCCTAAAATTATTTGTCTTTTCGCAATAAATTTGCTGTGCATTATCTTTTTGGAATTTTGAAATTTTAAAATGCAGCCACTGTTATCGCTTTGGCTGCTGCTGCGCTCACTCCGACAAAGCTGTAAAGGCCTTTTTACACAGCAAGAGTTATTTCTATAATCAAGATGACCAAAATATCAAACTATTGGTGTAGATAGAGCTTTCATAATCGAAAACAGAATTTTGGAACAAGAACTTTGGCTGGCTGCTTTTACTATTTCTGGAGTAATGTTTACAACAGTTGGAAAGTTCTCGTCGGTAGGCTTCCTGTTGTTTTTGGTTCATTCTAAGCTTTTCTGCTGTTTTTGTTTTTCACAGCAAGTCACATTTTTATTAGACTAGCAGGTCTTTTTGTCAGGAGCAGGTTGATTCTGCTAGTGCCTAGTGCTAGTACAAGAATTTGCCAATTTTTTCTGAGTGATGTGATGAATCCAGTCAGGGGTATCACGTGGTATAGGTCTTTTTTGATTTTGAAGACCCCCCCAAAATCATGAATTTTCAGGGCTTACAATTTTGCCTAAAAACGCAAAAAATCGCAAGTTTCGTAAAAACTGCGGGGTTTCAAGCTTGGTAACATTCAAATTCCGAATCAGCAGGGAAGCAGGGAATCACAAGAGAAGAAACAAATATAAGCTATTTATAGTTTACCTGCTTTGTTGAAAATAATTTTTATTACGCGCATGCTATTATTTCAAAGAGTGTTTTAGGCGTGCTTAAATCGCACGCCTTGCAGTTTTTTTAACCTTTTTAGGCGTGTTATTTTCGCACTCGTAAATCATTTTACGCGTGTGCCAGCGCGTGCGCGTGCTTTCGCACGCCATTCATTGCCAGGCCTGCAATGCCATGCATATTTTGTCAGCGTTGTGCATATTTTGTCAACATTCTTTTCATTGGATGAATACCACTAAAATATACCGTGAGTGGTCCTAAATCTGACAGCCCTGCCTAATTCCGATGTGGTCTTTCAAAGATACAAACTAAAATAAAAACAAACCTTTCACTGTGATGCAACGAAGATACCAAAGTGTCAACTAAACTGAGAGATTTGATAGGCATTAGGCAGGGCTGTCAGATTTAGGACCACTCACGATACAAGATAAGTAAACATAAATTTATCGCCCGCAAGCACGGCTTAGCTAAGTGCACCTCTCTTATTCATTATCTAAGAATTGAAGCAGGCAAAGATTACCGGGCAGGCTGATAGCAGACAAAGGTTATTTGAAGATATTTTCAGTTATAATCCAAGGTAGAATAAACTAAACATAGAAAGGGGGTATTTTTTAGTGCTCATACGATAATCAGTATTTTTTTTTAATTCTAGGTTTAGATTTTTCTACCCAGCCCTGTTGTTATGTACATGCGCCCTGTTGCTAAGACCTTTGCTTGAAATCGAAAGTGAAACCAAAATAATTTAGCACACACTGCCGTTTGCGTAATATCGATAAAGTGAAAGGAGGTCCTGACTAAACTTGGGACACCTTGCTTGGGACTATATGGGACTATCTGACAAAACATGGGGCGGCAATTTGGCCACCATTTTACCGAACCTTCAAAGTCATTTATTTGAGTTAATGAATGGCGTATTAAAAAATACACGATTTCTCTTTCGCACCGCTGCCAAGTAGGCTTTTGAATTTAAATATGAAGAAAATCCGTAGTGGGGAACACACAACAATCGAATGGATGGAACAAAGAAGACCTATAAGTATGATTGATAAACTTGGTGGAGTATCAAAACAAATTTGTTGTCAAAGAGATTTAACAGTAAGTGAAAATACAGGCCATATACCGTGAGAGTGGGTAACTTGCATCAGTGGATGCTAACATGCATTGTTGAATAACCGATAAAAATTTATAAAACTTGAGCTAAAAACACCAAAAATAATTTTACTTTTAAATTTCTTGTCACTTTGTCTACCATTTTCATTTAGCATTTTTGCAGACTAGTTTTGTTTACATTTTTGCTACCATTTTGCTAGATCCAAACCATTTCTTGTACATATATTATTTCCAAACCATTTCAAGTACATTTATGATGACATCATCAATATTTTTATATAAATATAGGATCACTTCTCACTCAGTTCATTCACTCATAAGTCCTTGAAGAGTCAAGACATGATGTTGGATCAAAATTTCAAATTTATTTAAATAAGAACTCAATTTTCAATTGTCTATTCAATTTGGCACATTCAGACTTTGTCTACGTTTGGACATAGTCATTTGGCTTTCAGCCATCTTGGTCAGCTTCCAGCTGTCACTTCTGGCCACTCTGGTACGTTGTTTTTCATGTTTTCTCTCTTTTTGTTTCTTTGTTTGCATTGTGCCTCGCCTTGAATGAACTTTAGGTTAGCCTAGGTTAGGGACATGTTTTCAGATACTTGGACTTAATCTTTTTTCAAACTTTTGGACTTAGATATTTTTCATGAATTCAGACTTACATATTTTTCAACTGAATTTAGACTCAACTTATACATAGACTTAGATTTCGTTCATACTTATTCAATTTTATTTATTTTCCAGTTATTTATAAACTCATTTGTATCTATTTCAGTTTGAACCCTTATTCAATAAATGGTTCCAAGCACTTAACCAATTCGTGATAGTCTGTGAAGCACCCGATAGACAACATTCAAACAGACTCAGATCATCCAACCAATCCAATCAAATCCAACTCAACCAAATTAATCGATCACTCAACCAATTGTATCTATCGACCAATCAACTAGACCGATAGAATCAAACTACTGTATCACGCTGATCATCATCGTGACACGCCCACTCCAAATCACTTCAACAAGGTACATAAATTTATCTTCACTCAACCTTTATGTCATCAAGACCTAAACGTAATATCAAACCAATCAAGTACGACATACTTGGTTCAACTGGACAAGTCGTATACAAACCAGACCCTCAATCTGAAGTTGCGCCTACTGACCAATCAGACATTTCAAACGTACCTTCACCAACCATGTCAGAGTCTAACACATCCAACTCTGATATAACAGACCTGATAGATGAGGCAAATGACCTGATCAATGAAAGTCCACTTCGTGCATGTGTCACATCACAAGAAGTTGATGACCTCATCAAAGAACACAAGAGTCATCGCACATCTATCCGCCAAAAACTCAAAGACGTCAACGCTGATGATGTCCTACGCTTATCCATTAACAAATGTTATGACTCCATCTCAAATGCTATCAAGGAAGCCATCGACTACAAAGCGAAACTCAACCTTGCAACCCATGTGAAACAATCAAGTGAATCAACAGCCAAAGAATCTGCTACTGTTTTTGCTCTCGAAACACTGGACCGCACCATGATTCAGCTCAAGACACAGTTTGACCTGAAACTTGACGATGTAAGTGATGTTGAACTTGTCCAATTTAAGAACGAAAACAGCTCTATCGTCAAGAGGTTCGAAAAGTTATCCCAAAAGTATGAAGAAGTCCTACAATCACCAATCACAAAAGCAGAGACATTGTTATTAGTGAAGAACATATTGGTGAGAGATTTGTAAAATTAGATTCTCTCAAACACAACTTCATCACAAACGTCAACAAGGAGATATCGTATAGAAAGCTCGACAAAGATTTGCACTACAACAAAGAACACCTGAACATCAAACTCGACCAATTCCATGGGTATGATTCTTCAGTTGACTTCTATACATTCAAGGATAATTTTGAAAAACTCTACCTACAATCTACGCCAGCCAAGTTTCTGCCTGATCTTCTGAAGAACAACTTCTTAGCAGAGCCAGCCCTAACGTTAGTGAGAACCTTCACCGACATCGATGAGATCTGGAGGAGATTGAAAGTTGCATATGGCGACACCAAGATCATGCTAATGAAGAAGATTCAAGTGTTGACGAAGTCCGACCTATCAAAGATCAGGGATCCTGAGAAGTTAGTTGTCGCAATCAGCTCCTTCACCAACATGCTACGAGAAGTTATGTCAATGGCGAAACGTCACAAGATTGAACCCAACCTCTACTACAGTGAGACACTTACAACAATCTATGCTCACCTTGGAGATGCACGCCTCACACGTTTCCTGTCAAGTATCAATGACGATCAACCAGATGAAAAGGGAACTTGGGAACGTCTGCTCAAATTCCTTGAAAGAGAAGAAAATCTTCAACAGCAAAAATCAACTGTCAGTAACTTCAAAGCTGATCGCAAAGATGCACCTCCACAACCAAAGACAAAACGACAGCCAAGAGATTCCTACTTTGGCGGGCCAACACGCTCACCCATCTGTCAAATCTGTGGTGAATCTGACCATGTTGCAACCTATGGACCTGACAACACAAAGGTGGTGCAGTATTTCGCATGCCAGAAATTTGTTGAGAAGACACCAGCTGCAAGACTGAAGATCATTCGCGACAAGGGTTTGTGTCATCAATGCCTTCTTCCTGGAGCAAAGGCAAGTGAAGGCAAACACCAAGAAGGACGATGTCAGCGCAAGTACATATGTCCACATCCAAGCCATCAAAGATATCCTGTGAAGAATCATGTTCTCGTTTGTGAGATGCACAAAGATGATGATGCCAATCAAGAAGTTCTTGACAACTTCAAGGAGAGATGTATGAAGTCATCCAACCTACCAACATTCTCCAGAGAAATCCAGCTCTCCTTCCATGTTCAATCATCCCACGTGGCAACACCTTCTCCACGAGACTCCATCCAGAACAGAGGTATCTATCTTTTACAATCAATTCAAGTCAATGGAAACCAACTCAATATCTTCTTCGACTCCGGATGCAGCGACTTTATATTGTCTGAAAAGGCAGTAGCACTCCTTGGACCACACGCCAAGCTGAAGGACAATAGACGAACTCCACTCGGTGGCGTTGGTAACATGTCTATGAAATCACTTGGGTCATACTACGTCGATCTACCACTTCACGATGGACGTACCACCACACTTTCAGGCATCTGTCTCAAGCAAATCACATCAGAGTTTCCCATCTATCAGTTGAAGCAAGTTGAAGAAGACATCCACAAGCACTACAAGTCATCTGGTGGAACCAAAAGCCTTCCAAAACTTCCGTCCTGTGTGGGAGGGGAGATCCATCTCATGATCGGAGTGAAATACATGAGGTATCAACCAAAACCAATTCATCAACTGCCATCTGGACTCACACTATTTGAATCTTCATTTGCCAGTCCAAACGCAGAACGTGGTGTCGTTGGAGGACCACATAATGTCTTTACCGAAACACACAAGACTTCCCTACCATCTTCCTTACCCACCGACTTCAAGAATCCAGCTCAAACGTTCCTCTTCTAGGATATGGAGGGGAAGATCGATCATCAATCATTCAATGTGAAGATCATGACTGCTCATCTCAATCACATCTATCCAAGCTACAAAGAGTCTTCGAGGAAGTCGAATCTACTGGAAGCGAGATTAGCTACAGATGTCCAACATGTCGAATATGTACTTCATGTAAAAACCACGAAACAAATCATGCAATCAGTATCAAAGAAGAGGTTGAACAGAGCCTCATCGAGTCATCAGTTTCTGTCAACCTAGAAACTTCAACCACTTCAGCCACTCTTCCATTCATCGACAACCCAGTAATCAAACTTGCTCCAAACAAAGACCAGGCTATGAAAGTTTATCGCCAGCAGCTTCGAAAACTCAATCAACCAGCCAATACTCAAGACAAACAAGATGTCATCCAATCAGAACAAAAGCTACAGCAAATGGGTTTTGTCGAATACGTCAAAGACTTACCACAAGACGTCCAACACATGCTTCAAAAGTGTCACGTCAAATACCACATTCCTTGGCGAGCTGTCTGGAAAGGTAACTCCATCAGCACTCCATGCAGAGTAGTCTTCGATGCTTCACAAGCAACGCCATCTGGACACAGCCTCAATGACTTGCTTGCCAAAGGAAGAAACGAACTCAACAAGCTACAGGAGATCCTCATTCGTTGGTCCTTGCATCGCATCGCACTACACACAGACATAAGCAAAATGTACAACACCATTCAACTAGATCGATCCCAATGGTCATACCAACGCTACATTTGGAACAAAGATCTCAATCCTGAATCCATACCAGAAGAAAAGGTCATAAAAACCCTAATATATGGTGTCAGATCAAGCGGTAACCAAGCTGTCTACGGTTTACGAAAAGTTGGTCACTTGTCAAAGGAAGAATACCCTGATGTCAATCAAACTATCCAGGACGACATTTATGTGGATGATTGACATCAGGGTATTCTTCCTTTGACAAGTGAAAGGTAACTCCATCAGCACTCCATGCAGAGTAGTCTTCGATGCTTCACAAGCAACGCCATCTGGACACAGCCTCAATGACTTGCTTGCCAAAGGAAGAAACGAACTCAACAAGCTACAGGAGATCCTCATTCGTTGGTCCTTGCATCGCATCGCACTACACACAGACATAAGCAAAATGTACAACACCATTCAACTAGATCGATCCCAATGGTCATACCAACGCTACATTTGGAACAAAGATCTCAATCCTGAATCCATACCAGAAGAAAAGGTCATAAAAACCCTAATATATGGTGTCAGATCAAGCGGTAACCAAGCTGTCTACGGTTTACGAAAAGTTGGTCACTTGTCAAAGGAAGAATACCCTGATGTCAATCAAACTATCCAGGACGACATTTATGTGGATGATTGCATTTCTGGGGAAGACAACCAACAAGCCGCCCACCAACGAGCAGATGAGTTGGAGCTAGTCCTAAACAGAGGAGGCTTCCGACTAAAAGGTGTTACATTCTCAGGGGAAGATCCACCAGATAACCTCACTGACGATGGAAATACCATTTTTGTTGGTGGAATGCGGTGGCATGTGAAAGAAGATAAATTATCAATCAACATTGGTGATCTCAACTTCGCCAAGAAGCAACGTGGGAAGAAACCGTCAAACACAATCAACATCATTCCAAAGCAGCTCACCAGACGTCATTGTTCTTCAAAGGTCTCTGAAGTGTTCGACCTGACTGGCAAAGTCGCCCCAATCATCGCATCTCTGAAACTAGACGTTCAACAACTGGTTCTACGCAAGCTCGATTGGGATGATCCAATTCCTGAAGATCTTAGACCAATATGGGAGTCCAACTTTGAACTCATCAAAAGCATTGGCACCATCAAGTTCAAACGTGCAATAGTTCCTGAGGACGCATTGAACCTTGACATCAACACACTCAACTTTGGGGACGCCAGCAAATCAATGATCTGTTCCTGTGTCTACGCAAGATTCAAAAGACGAGACGGCTCATTCTCATGTCAACTTGTCTTTGCTCGCACACGTGTTGTTCCCAAAGATATGAGCCTGCCGAGAGCCGAACTGTATGCAGCTCTGACAACTGCTTACACTGGGGAAATAGTCAGAAGATCATTCAAGAACTACCACAAGAGTTCCATCAAATTTACTGACAGTCAAATCTGCCTTCACTGGTTATCAAACAACGAAAACCATTGAAGCTCTGGACCAGAAATAGAGTTATTGAAACACTCAGATTCACACCCAAAGAAGAATGGTACTATGTTCAATCTGAAGACATGGCAGCGGACATTGGTACAAGGAAAGGTGCCACCATCAATGATGTTGATCAAAACTCAACATGGATCAACGGATTTCCTTGGATGACACTACCTCAATCATCTTTTCCAATGCTTTCAGCTGAAGAAATCAAACTTAATGAAGCAGACTCATTGGAAGCCAAGAAAGAATTTGATGCCCACTTTGTCAAACAAATGCCAGATGTCAAAGACAGATACGCTTTCACTGGTTATCACATCGACCCCATGCGTCATTCATTCAGCAAAGTCATCAGAATCTTTGCTTACTGTGTTCGATTCTGCAACATCATTCTAAAGAAAGCTGAAATATCAAAGCCACTGACTGATGCAGACCTTGAAGCATCAAGACAATACTACTTCAGGATGGGAACTCGAGAAATTGTGCAGTTTATTGAACCCAAAAAGTATGAGAAGTTCACATCACGCAAAGGAGATCTTCTCATCTATACTGGTCGAATTTTGCCAGATGACGAAGTCACCATTACTGGAAGATTCACATCAGCAATGCGAGATCTGGCAGGTACAACCTTTTGCGTACCAGTATTGGACAAGGACAGCCCAGTCGCTCAAAGCCTTGCACTTGATGTACACTGGAACCATCCTGTTTGTAAACATTCTGGTGTTGAATCAACTTTGCGTTTCATTCTCAAATCTGCATACATCATCGATGGACGTCAACTTGTTAAGAACATCAGAAAACAATGCACCAGATGTCGCTACCTCACCAAAAAGACCGTTGAAGCAGCAATGGGTCCAATCCCTCAATGCAGCATCACCATTGCACCACCATTTTATGGCACGCAAGTTGATCTTTCAGGTCCTTACCTTGCCTACTCGCCATTACATAAACGCACGACTGTAAAGATTTGGCTAGCTGTATTCTGCTGCTGCACGACATCAGCCACTTCTATCAAAACCATGGATGACTACTCAACCGAAGCATTCATTTTGTCATTTGTCAGATTCTCCAACAACCATGGCTTCCCGAAGCGACTATTTTGCGACAGCGGCAGCCAAATGATCAAAGGATGTGACCAGATGCGTCTTGATTTTAACGACATTCAACACCAACTTCACAGGCGTGTATCCGTCGACTTCACTGTCTGCCCGGTTGGCGGGCACAACATGAATGGCAAAGCTGAAAGAAAAATTCGAGAGATCAACAAATCCATTGAGCGAAGTGCCCACAAGGAATCAATACTTTCAGCTGAAGAAAATCAAACTTAATGAAGCAGACTCATTGGAAGCCAAGAAGAATTTGATGCCCACTTTGTCAAACACAAATGCCAGATGTCAAAGACAGATACGCTTTCACTGGTTATCACATCGACCCCATGCGTCATTCATTCAGCAAAGTCATCAGAATCTTTGCTTACTGTGTTCGATTCTGCAACATCATTCTAAAGAAAGCTGAAATATCAAAGCCACTGACTGATGCAGACCTTGAAGCATCAAGACAATACTACTTCAGGATGGGAACTCGAGAAATTGTGCAGTTTATTGAACCCAAAAAGTATGAGAAGTTCACATCACGCAAAGGAGATCTTCTCATCTATACTGGTCGAATTTTGCCAGATGACGAAGTCACCATTACTGGAAGATTCACATCAGCAATGCGAGATCTGGCAGGTACAACCTTTTGCGTACCAGTATTGGACAAGGACAGCCCAGTCGCTCAAAGCCTTGCACTTGATGTACACTGGAACCATCCTGTTTGTAAACATTCTGGTGTTGAATCAACTTTGCGTTTCATTCTCAAATCTGCATACATCATCGATGGACGTCAACTTGTTAAGAACATCAGAAAACAATGCACCAGATGTCGCTACCTCACCAAAAAGACCGTTGAAGCAGCAATGGGTCCAATCCCTCAATGCAGCATCACCATTGCACCACCATTTTATGGCACGCAAGTTGATCTTTCAGGTCCTTACCTTGCCTACTCGCCATTACATAAACGCACGACTGTAAAGATTTGGCTAGCTGTATTCTGCTGCTGCACGACATCAGCCACTTCTATCAAAACCATGGATGACTACTCAACCGAAGCATTCATTTTGTCATTTGTCAGATTCTCCAACAACCATGGCTTCCCGAAGCGACTATTTTGCGACAGCGGCAGCCAAATGATCAAAGGATGTGACCAGATGCGTCTTGATTTTAACGACATTCAACACCAACTTCACAGGCGTGTATCCGTCGACTTCACTGTCTGCCCGGTTGGCGGGCACAACATGAATGGCAAAGCTGAAAGAAAAATTCGAGAGATCAACAAATCCATTGAGCGAAGTGCCCACAAGGAAAGATTGTCCATCCTTCAATGGGAAACATTAGCCTCAATCATTGCCAATAGCATCAACGACTTGCCAATCAACATTGGAAGCAAATCAGATGTGGAAAATCTTGATCTTATCACTCCAAACAGGCTTCTTCTTGGAAGGAGCAATCACAGAAGTCCAACAGGTGAAATGGTTACTTGTGACAACCCACAAAAGCTGTTAAAAGCGAACACAAAAATCTTCAATGCATGGTTTGAGAATTGGCTACTCAATCATGTACCAAAATTAATGGAACATCCAAAATGGTTTAAAGGAGACAAGAACCTTCAAGTTGGAGATATCGTACTCTTCACCAAAACTGACTCTCCAATCTCAACAACATATCAGTATGGTATTATCACTGAAATCGAACCTTCCAAAGATGGCATTGTTCGAAAAGTACGCGTCAAGTACACCAATGCCAATGAATCTTCAAGTCGTGAAACTTTCCGCTCAGTCAGAAACCTTGTTCTGATACAATCAATTGACGAAATGGATTTCGCAGAGGAGACACACGACAACAACCCTCAAACCGACTAGCACAATAACTCGGATGCCCGCGACACGCTTTCCATATTGATACAATTTGTCCACGATACGTAATGGTTGATTATGTTTATGCATTATGGTCGATATGTTCACTCGATACATTAATTGGTCGTTATGTTTTGTACATGATTTGTTGATTGGAATGTGTTTCGTTGATTTTATTTCAAGAAATTTAAAACCTCCCTGGGGGAGTGTTGAATAACCGATAAAAATTTATAAAACTTGAGCTAAAAAACACCAAAAATAATTTTACTTTTAAATTTCTTGTCACTTTGTCTACCATTTTCATTTAGCATTTTTGCAGACTAGTTTTGTTTACATTTTTGCTACCATTTTGCTAGATCCAAACCATTTCTTGTACATATATTATTTCCAAACCATTTCAAGTACATTTATGATGACATCATCAATATTTTATATAAAATATAGGATCACTTCTCACTCAGTCATCATTCACTCATAAGTCCTTGAAGAGTCAAGACATGATGTTGGATCAAAATTTCAAATTTATTTAAATAAGAACTCAATTTTCAATTGTCTATTCAATTTGGCACATTCAGACTTTGTCTACGTTTGGACATAGTCATTTGGCTTTCAGCCATCTTGGTCAGCTTCCAGCTGTCACTTCTGGCCACTCTGGTACGTTGTTTTTCATGTTTTCTCTCTTTTTGTTTCTTTGTTTGCATTGTGCCTCGCCTTGAATGAACTTTAGGTTAGCCTAGGTTAGGGACATGTTTTCAGATACTTGGACTTAATCTTTTTTCAAACTTTTGGACTTAGATATTTTTCATGAATTCAGACTTATATATTTTTCAACTCAATTTAGACTCAACTTATACATAGACTTAGATTTCGTTCATACTTATTCAATTTTATTTATTTTCCAGTTATTTATAAACTCATTTGTATCTATTTCAGTTTGAACCCTTATTCAATAAATGGTTCCAAGCACTTAACCAATTCGTGATAGTCTGTGAAGCACCCGATAGACAACATGGAGAAGGTGAAAGTTTTGAGAAAAATGCTTCGTTTGAACTGTTGCAGCTCATCTCGATTCACAGATGATGGAATGTATTTACAAGGATGCATAATCTTGTAAATAAGTGTTTTTTTTTACATAATGAAAATACATTTCCTGATACATAAAATCATTTTGTGCCTCTATTTATTATTACAATCAATTTAATACTCTCATTTTTCGTCTTTTTCTGTCATTTTTTAAAATTGATATTTTCGGTTTTTGAACATAACTTTTAAACTAATGAAGTAAAATTAAAAAGTAATACACAAAACTTTAAGTTAGGCTTTCCTCTGTATGATTCCGAGATAATCTTTGAAAAATCTTTTTTCTACTGCCTGCAATACCAAATAAAAGAGGGTAACTTATTTATGGCACACCCGGTATGTGCTCTAAAAAAAGGAGCGAAATTTGAGTTAATTTGGGCGAAAAATCGACACTTACGTTATAGTGTATATTGTCTTCTTTTTTTTAGTTTTGGCATACTAATTTATAACTTAAGGCAAAAATGGCCAGAGAATGTGAAAACATTTTAAATAATAATTTTGTTTCGATTTTCTCACTTTCTATCCTTAGACTTAGAGTGCACTTTCCCACCAACCACCTAAACCACCCTCGCGCAAAATACATACAGTGCACTTTGGGGAGCCTGAAAATACCACCGGCACCCTTAAGAGCCACATTTTTTTTGGCGCAAATGATAAAGAGTAAAAAAGTTAGCGATGATGGTACTCTTAGGTTCCAAATAAACGGGCCCCCCGCTTGTTAATTTTTCGAAAATTTTCCACCCCCCCCCCCGGACCATATTAGGACCCCCCCGTTTATTAATCTCTAAGAATATTTTCAGCTGTGAAAGAGAAGTCTCCTTATTTTGCTCTAAATAGCCTGATTTTAGCCTATTTTTACCTTATTTTGGGGTTTCAAAAGTACAATTTCCAACCCCCCCGGCAATTAGGTCTCCCCCCGTTTATTAAAATCTAGAAAATTTTCCAACCCACCTGTCTATTCGAACCCCCCCGTTTATTTGGAACCTAAGAGTAGTCTGCAGAGTGTGAGATGGGAGAGCGCAGAGAGCAGACCAGAGACAACGGCGTTTGGAGGGACGTTACAATACAAATGCCGTAATGTGACAAGAAAATCGGGGATATGATATTGGATACCGAGTATCTGGAGTATCAGAGGCCAAGTTTTCAAAGAGAAAATATTTGTTCGAGCTGTGATGCTCACACACACGCACACGGCGCAGATATTGGGAGCAAGACAGATGAAGTTCCGCTGTTTTCTTCTAAAATATCACCGGGCGTGTAAAAAATTTCGTCCGGGCTGAGATTGTTTCTCGTGCCAGTCTTTTTTCTGGGAGTGTCGTCAGCGGTCAGCAAGAAGTAAACGTCTCCAGTGACAAAATTGACAGAATTTTGGAACAATTGCATTTTTCCTGGAGTGAAACTTCCAATAAGAACTTTTCTAAGGCAATGAGGAATTAGTGTAGAGTATGCTTACAACATTTTTTGAGCTGGACAATTGAAATAATTTGAAATTTCTTGCTTTAAAAACCGAGTCATAACTAACAAGATTGACAAAAATGAATGATGAACGGGGACCTGCTCCACCAGTAAGAATGGCCTCACAGAAAGGACCAAATGATTCTGGGCAAAATATGGGCAGTAAACCTCTTCCTATAGCACCCATGCAAGATGAGAAGAAGAAGAAAGGGTTAAAAATCTTCACTCAAGGTATATATACTTTTTGTGGGACTAAATCATAACATTGACATATTACGTCAGAATCCAAGCGTTAAACTTTTGCCACAGTCTAGCTTATGATATTTTTGCTGCTTGTTCAACGCTTTGGGTAGGTAATGCGCGTTGGTTTTTTCTTGCAATGCAAGTTCAGTCTCTGATTGGCCAGATTTTGTGCGTACTACAGTAGAGTCCCCTGCCCAGTTGGCGACTGGTCTAGTTGGCGACCGAACGTCTTTGAACCCAGAAAAGTCATACAAAAACAAACCTCTGGAGAAGTTCTTTTGGTAGTTATCTGCCTTGACCTATTTCACGTCCTATTTCCCGTACTGTGTAAAAAAGGTTTTAGAAAAAAACGAGTAGAATCCGAAAGATCCAACGTTGCACGGAAGCACACGAAAAAGCCAGATTTTTCAAAAAAAATAAAAAATGGCTACCTGTGGACAAAAAAGCTACCTGTGGACAAAAAAGCTTTGTAAGAAAAAACGCTTCAACTCCCACGCCAAAAAATACTTGTCAAAAACAATGAGTATGTTAGAAAGCATTTCTGTAAAAATCAGCTCGATACAGTTTCCTTCGTGTGAAATATTGATAAAAAGGTTGATGCAATCAGCTTCGAAATTTGACGTCCAGTCTGCGACCGACCAAACTCAAAAAATGAAAAAGAAGACTCAACATTGCGATCAAAACATTCCAGACGCGAAGAGAAAAAAAACAGGCATAAAAAATTCCCGCGATTTTATCAAATGAAGACTCTCCATAGACCGCCACTTTCAAAACAAAACAAAAACAAACTTTAGAAAAAAATGGCGACTTGAAGAAAAATTCTGAAAAAACATGCCAAAGGGAAATGTAAGTGAGCTATTTTAAAACAAAAGAACGAGTGTAAATAAATTTAATACGGGAAAGCTTATGAGTTTTTTTATCATCCTGATCAATTAATATGACCTAACCTGCAAGTAGAGCACTGATTTTCTCTTTTTAACGATCGGTCGCAGACTGGTACGTCGGTCGGGAACTGGGCACTAGTACCGCTTGCTTTGAAAGTTTTTTATTCTAAGAAGATCGCCTCAAATAAAAAATCAAAACAAACACGAAGAACATGTTAAAAGTTGTCTAACCATTGGTTGAAAAGGATTTTCAAAAAAGTTAAAAGTAAGTGAAAAATTTGAGTCCAAAAATTTCGGTCGCCAACTGGGCAGGGTATATACTCTACTTTCGCGTGTATTTTTATAATCTCGATGTGCGCGCACAATTTATGGAAAGCTGACTAGTAGATTTGAAAGTCTTTTAGAGCTTGTGAAAGAGTTTTTATGGTAATTTGATTATGTGTAGTTGCCTGGGTTTTCGAAGCAGTTTAGCTGGAATCCTTCAGATCCTTGGTTAGAAAAAGCTATACCTATTTACTTTTTTCTTGTCAGTTTCAACAAGCCATCAACCAACAAAATAACACTGATATCAAAAAATTCATACAACCTTTCCGTCACATTATGAAAACGTTTCGAAAATTCTAACCAATCAGGTTTACAATCAGAATTCCTCTGAGAATTAGCCATTTAGCAAGAGCCGGGAAATTCAAACTTACATAATTGGAAAATTATTTTCCTCTCGCCCATCTAGAGAGTGTGAGCCCTGATATTTTTATCTCACGGACTTGAGAAGTCAAGAAAACAAAAGTGATCGATATTCTTTGAAGGAAGTATTAGCCAAAAAAGTCTATCGACAAAATGATGTCTTGCAAGGTATGCGCTAGAATCGCTCGTAAAAAATTGGCAATAATAAATTTTTTGAGGGGGAAACCTCATAGACACAAAAAATCTGGCGGATTTACTGCCTCTTTGACTCAATTTTAGTCAATTTTCAAGAGTCTGTAGGGTGAAGAGAAACAAAGATATTTGTTTATCCAGGATCCTGCCAGGGCTGCAAATGAATATTCTTGGTCACTCAGACATAATGGTCAAACTCAAAAGCCTCTCAGTCATCCAGTCGTGATAATTTTTCAACTAGCTGGATATTGTTTTTTCTAACCTCAATAAGAGCGATTCAATAAAAGTGAACTTAAACACACAAAAGAAAAGGTTTGATCCTTTGGTGAAATATTCAAAAAGTTCCTCTACAGTAGTTTCAATTTTCAGTGGGTATTATTCTAGCTTTTCGCTTATCGCGCATTTTTTGCGTTAAACACAAACTTTCTCGGTCGTTTGTAATAATTATGCACTGCCAAATTTGGTTCTCCATTGTTCTTACTGTCAAGTCAGGATTAATGATGACCCCGCCTTAGAAAAAAAAGAAGAGTTTGTCAGTTTTATGCATAATATTAATTTGTCAGATATTCTATTCACACTTTTCCTAGACTAGACAGCATACCTCTTTTGACGAAGATAATTTTTTTTGTTCATGTAAAATGTCTACGAGACCAAAGTGCCGCAAAGTAATCAGTAAGAAGAGACCACTTTTTGTTGTCTTGCAGATTTTCTATATAAACTTCTCACAGGGATTACGTGTCACTGTGTTGTGTCAACTTGTCAGCATTGTATTGTTGCTAAGAGAAAGATTGAAGAGGTAAGACAAGTCTAAGTCCCTAATCCTGATATATAAGTTTATATAAGTCTAGACTACTTGGTTGGATTTGTTTGGAAACTATCCCTGTACTTAGGCAAAAGGGTTGCCCGGTATGTGTGAGCCATGATAAGGGTCCCTTTTAATCCTCGAAAGTCCCTTAACCCTATTCATACTAGGCTTTTAGGGGCGGTTCAGAACTAGGGCAGCTTTTCCTGTAACTTCCACCCCCTAACTTTTGATTTAATTGGGTATTTTTGGATGAAATTGGACGCACATGATCCTTGTCACATAAGGTAACTTTGACAAGAAATATTTTTGATGAAGTCACTCATCAATCAAAAATTTTCTTTGTTCTTATAAATAGCTATTGTATTCTAACAAAGGCTTTAGAAAAATGCTTTTTTTATCCTAAAATGTTCAATTTAAGAAAATATTAAATCCCATTTCATCCACAAGGCCCAGCGCAACACATCAGTAAAAAGGATAAATTCAGATTTCAAGTAAGTTGGGTAAAGTACCTAAAATACCTTAATTACAGCCTATAAAATAAGAACATGATGAGAACAATATGAGGCTCAAAGTGCAAAAAAATAAGAACAGCCGAGCCTCAGCAAAATTTTACTGGTTCTCATAAAAAAAGTGTAGCATCTAGATATGGAGAAATCTATTTCAATTTTTACTGTTGTTATTTTGAAATAACGATGTATCACAAATATATCCATCAGCTCTACAAATGGACACTTTGTGAAATTCAATTAATGGGCAATACTTTCCCTGGACAGAATCTCTTAATTTTTACAGGGTTTACATGACTTATAACCCTGAAATTTTGGGAAGAAATTTTGCAAAAAACTTGGAGGAAAACATAATAAAATTGTTATGGATTAGACAAGGTTTATTCAAGTCTTCCATAGCTTATGTTAATTTTGTTGCAGTAAAGCACAATACATGGACACTCTTTTTCAAGCATATCAAAGTTTTTTTCTTATGAAGTAAATATTCCACTTGCAGGTCGAGTTTGAAAATTTTTGTTTGGAGTGGTTTTTGATTAACACAGTTCATTTTCATGCTAAAACTTGCAAAAAAATTGAGTAAATAAAAAATAGTTATATGATGGCATGTTTCAGTTTCTGTCTTGTTGTTTTGTCATAAGATCTCTAGTCGAGCAAAATGTGACAGATTTAGTGCTTGTGTCAAATTTCCCTCTTGATCAGGAAGTTTCTATATGATGGTTGACTTTTTGGATGTTGTGTCCTAGAAGAGTTTTCAAAAGTTGTTAGTTCTATATATATTTTAGATTATTAAAACAATTGGCAAGAAAATGAGAAATTCAGCAACAACTACAAGCAGTAAAAAGAATTCTCTTAGGAGGTCATCACTGCTAGGATTTCTTGATGGTATGGTAGATTTTTTTAATATGAGAAAATAATTCTTATGTTTTGATGAAATCATTTCTTGTTTTTTTATAATTATCAATCAAAATTATCTATTTTTGTTTTTACATTAGGTATATCTGGCAAAAAGAAGCCTGAAATTTCCCTACCTACACAGTTTGAGCATACTATGCACGTTGGTTTTGACCCCCACACTGGAGAATTCACGGTATGATTATTTTTATTTTTATCAGTTAAATTATCTTCTTTCAGTTGTCGTTTTTATTATACTGTACACTGAACATGGGAAGCCTTTGATCAGTTCACTTGTTTTTTATTTTCCTATTATAAAAATTAAGATTACAACTAAAGAATTCTGATGAATCACTACTGGATATTTAGATTAAAGCTTCTTTTCTTTTCACCTGAAAAAGCTTTTTTCACTATAGGTGTAAAACTTTTGAATAGAATATTTAATGTTTCACCAACTCAATATTTTTTGACTGATTTAATTTTGCTGGATATAATAATCATAATGATTTTAAACAAAAACATTAGTGAAACAGCTGTTTGATGGATCTTTCTTCCAAAAAAATGTCTTAAAAAGCTTTTCCATAATTTCAGACAAAAGTTAGATAAAAAACATTTTCATTTGAAATTCAGTATGAATTTACTAAATAAGTAACTTTTACGACGATAATCATCCTTTAAATAAATAACACTTTTCCTTCCTTATAAGTCAACAATCATTTACTTTATACCTGATCTTGCATCAACAAGTCAGACATTTAATTCCTATGCATTTTAAATTAAAACTAAATAATGTGGTTGAACCATATTTTAAGTTCTAAGAAAACAAAACTTTGTAGAACTGTGGTTTTTGATGATAAAATATGGCACAAAAAACAACAGAAGGTGTAAGGACCTATTTTAAGAATTTATAAAATTATAATTTTAACACTTTCCCTTATTATAGCTTGACTGAATGTACTTGATATGACTCAACTGTAACTGATTAAATTTTCATTTTCATGCTTTAACCTCCTTGATCGATAGGGTTTTAACCTTCTAATATTTTGAGATGCTTCCTTACCAAAAAAACTCTACCTCTCCTTTATCCAGTGTATAATACGAATGTGAAAATCATTATAACCATCAATCTTTGTTTTGTTCCAAAGGCATAATGTAGTGCTTCATGTCACAAAACATTGTTTATTTCTCAAAAATTAAAAATTTCATAGCTAGTTCATTTTAATGAACAAACAAAGAACTTTAATAAGATGCAGAAGTGTTGTCTTGGTGAAATTTTTGTTATTTTCTCCTGTCTCTTTAGGGAATGCCAGAATCATGGTCCAAATTACTACAAGTTGCAAATATCTCCACTGCAGAACAAAAACAGAATCCTCAAGCAGTTATTGATGTTCTAAAATTTTATGATTCAAGCACTAAGGAAAAAGAAGATGACAAATTTATGAACTTTAATAAAGGCAGCAGTCGTAAGGATTTTTACCCAGTCTACATCTAATTATATAACTCTGTTTTATACCTTTAGGATTCATCAAGAAAGCTGTGAAAAGCTATGATTTTAATTTCTAACTTAGCTGATATTGTATGGATAGAACAGAGCCTACTTCTAAGTTCTGACCTACCTTTGTTCTATTACAAAGTCACCAAGAGTTTTATCAGTGTAAGCTTTAATCTTGTTGTCTTTGATTCCTCAATTTAGCAACTTATGGAACACAGACATCAGGGCCTCAAACACCAGAAGACTCACTCGAAGAACCACGATACAACAAACCAACAGAAGCGCAACAAAGGGTAGAAGCTCCACCTGCTCTCCCTGCACGACCAGAACACACAAAATCTAGGGTAATTATTTCTGTCTTTTTCTACAATAAGGCTGCTTTTACATTTTGATTTTAAAATTACCAAAATATAAACAGAACTATCATAAGTGGCTAAAAAAATACAAAAATTTCAACATTCCCACCTCCAAAATCTAGGGTTGGGTGACGGCAAACCAAAATTTTTTAACTCCAAAAACCTGCCATGGTTCTAACGATTTCTACCAAATTTTCCAAAATAAGTTTCCTTTTTACACAGTTTATCACAGCAGAACAACTGGCTGGATCAGGAGTTAAAGCTGCCCCACCACCAAAACCTGAAAATACTAGCAACAAACCAACACAAGCCGTTAAAAGGCGGAAAATGACAGATGAAGAAATCATGGCAAAACTAAGTATGTTAGAGCTTTGATAAGATGACTTTTTGAATGGCATACAGTGACATGAACTATTTATCAAGTTAAGACAAGTATAATTACCCTGGGCTACACCCAAGTGTTTTACATTGAGTTGGAGACTTTGTAAAAAATAATATTTTATATTTTTCTTTTTTGTAGGGACTATAGTCACTGTTGGTGACCCAAAGAAAAAGTATACAAAATTCGAAAAAATTGGCCAGGGGTATGTTCTGTGAATTACTACTGGGTGCACCAAAAAAAAGTATACAGGTGTTTGTTTAGATATTGTAAGCTTTAGGTGTTTGTGTTCTTTTTTAATCGTATAGTAGATGCTCTAACTTAAATTTTGAGTTATCATACATAAGGTTTTAAAAAGTAGTTCGAAAATTATTTCAAAAAAACTGACTTTTTTTTTATTACGAAATTTCAAAAAATCATCAAAAACAGCGAGCAAACTTTTCTCTTGACACTTACCTTTTTTACAAATAAAAATACCAAAAAATGCAACTGTTTTCATCCAAACTCGCTACGGAATTAAAAAATATGGTAAAGCAAGCTATTCCCATGTGGGATATTAATTTTGGAAAAGAGGAAAAAGATTTTGGAAATCTCCAAGAGAAGTTTTGAAAGTATGTGTGTGCTATGTGAGAAAAAATTTTGAAAAAATAGATCACCATTCCTCGACTACTTGCTCAAAGAACTTGGGTCTGCATTGAGTTTGCTCGTGTTGGAAATGTTCATGACGTGCAAATAAAAAACTGAAACTGTTGGCAAAATATAAATAAGAAAAAAAGAATCAGAGATACAATAAGATTGTGTTTTTGTCATCTCGTCTTATTTATAGCGTGATTGCTGTTTTTAACGATTTAATTTTTGAAATTTCGACATGGAAAAAAAGTCAGTTTTTATTCAATAACTTTCGTCGAACTACTTTTTCAAATTTAATACATGATAGCTCAAAATTCAAGTTAGAGCATCCTCTATACGATAAAAAAATAAAGAACAAAAAATTTTAATCATGAAGCTCACAATAATATCTCAACAAACCTGTTTACCTTTTTTTTTGGTGCACCCGGTATAACATAATAAATTACCATAACTACTTTCCCTTCATATCAAAATCATTTGTCAATCCTAGCCGTTCTTACATGTTATCAAACAGAAGTTTTGATTTGAAATAGAAAAGTTTTTTTTTTCATTTAGTATATTTTTATGTTTTCTTTATTTAGTGCTTCTGGTGTTGTCTTCACAGCTATAGAAATCGCAACTGGGAATGAGGTATGCTTCTTTTGTGACATCATTGTTGTACATTATCTTTCAAAGCCAATAATTTCTTAAAAAACAATTAGCTTATAAATCCTTTCAGTCCCAGGATACTGCTGGGTGATCCTCTGAGGGCCATCTTTGACTGCAAAATCTTTGGAACAAAGAGGTTTTCAAAGTAAGCTCTTGTAGCTACTGTTAAAAAGCAGAAAGTTTTGATGAAAAGAGGCTGGTTTGGGTTGGTCATCCCCTTTTACAATGCCTGGCCATAATGTCAAAACCTGAAAATAGAATGAATTTTGATAGTTTTGTCCAATATTTGTTCTTTTATATTCCTAAGAAAGGCTATTTTCACAGCATCATGAATTTTGGGTTAAAATTTCAAGGACTTCCTTTCTGGGAGTCAGTTTGATTTTCAAAAAATTTTGGAACCCCTTATGAAAGAGACTTTTGTTATGGCAACTATTATATAATTTCTAATTATTTTCAGGTTGCTATAAAACAAATGAATTTATCACAACAACCGAAAAAGGTACGTTTATATTTCTTTGCCATGTTAACTTACGATGGAAAAATGGATGACTGTTCTTAAACCATACAACGAAAAAAATTGAGTGGTACAACAGATATAATATCTGTATATATAATAACTAAAGTCTGTTTCAAATTAACTGGCAGTGTTTTTTCAAACCTCAATAACTTTTGATAGAATTTGAATTATAAGTAGCGATTTGGTGCTCTTTGAAAAGACAAACTAGGAGTGGGATATTGTCATAATAAAAAAAATTCTAAAAAGATTGGAAAATGAAAATTAAAAATGAAGAAAAGGAAAATCAACTTCTTCAATATAATTGTGCTATAATTATCATTTTCACATGAGTGATTCTTTGATCTTAGAATATCATCAATGTGAAAAGATTTAAAAAAAATATTTATTCCATCGAAAGATATAGTCTAGAGTTTATCAATGATTGACTTCAAAAATCATCAAAAAACAGCCAACCAGGGCAAAGTATTTTTTGATTGAATGAATATATAATATATTTTTTCACATTTATGACGTTCTAAGATTGAAGAGTTTCTGATAGAAAAATGAAGATCATAGCATTATTCTACAAGAAGTTGATTTTCTTCTTCTTCATTTTACATTTTCGTTTTTTCATTTTTTCATTTTTTCTTTTTTGATAATATCCCACTCAAGATTATCTTTTTAACGAGCACAAAATCGCTAACTAATTAAAATTCTATCAAAAGTTATTTTGAGGGTTGAAAAAACACTGCCAGCTAATTTGAAATAGACTTTAATGAAGTAGTTTTGGTCCACCTCGAAGAAGTGTAAGAGTACAGTTTGTCTTTGTATTAATTAGAATCTATTATATCATATTGTTAACCGGTTACTTTTTCGAAGCGGGCTACATGGCTTTTTGCGCAATGCAATTGGTTCTTTTCGCATGACGACGGGCCTACTTTTTGTTGCCCGTCGTTAGGAAAATTCATTGTGACGTCACTTTTTCAAAGGAAAATGAACAATGCGTTGACATCATTTCTCGTATTTTTTATTTCTGACGTCAGAAATTATAGCAATTTTTATCTCCTTCCGCTTGTTTTTTCTGCTTTATTTCGCTATTTTTCCTGGATAAAGCGCTAAAAATCAATCAAAGTTGAAGGAAACGGTTAACAAATACAATAATGACCGGTTTTTTTCGGGCTGTACTGAAAATATTGCCCTCGGTAAACGCAACAACCTCGCAAGCTCGGTCGTTACTTGACCTCGGGCAATATTTCTCAGTACAGCCCTCACTAACCGGTCATTATTGTATTAATAATACTCAACCAGACTGAAACCTCAACCAGACTATTTTTTTCAATAATCTTGACGCTTTGTCTTTTTACAGGAACTTATTATAAATGAAATTCTTGTGATGAGAGAGAACAAACACCCGAACATTGTAAATTACGTGGACAGTTACCTCGTGGGTGAAGAATTATGGGTAAGAAAACTTGATCATTATGTACTTTGTGATCGTTTAACAAAAGAATAATTTCATAACTAAGATTGTGCGAGGCCTGGAAAACCTAAGTTTAAAAACCCGAGTTGGTGAAAACCTGAGTTGTGAAAACCCGAGTTATGGAAAACATAACTCGAATTTTTTATCACACAGGTTTTCGTAACTCTGGTTTTTTAACTCTGGTTTTCCAGGCCTCAGATTGTGCAAGCTTTTATTTTATGTTTTGTGAAGCCGGATTTTTGAAACAAACTTTTAACCTGTCTAGTATGTAGAATGAGCGAAACATTGATATCAAATTTTTGTTTCCTTTTTAGGTTGTAATGGAATTTTTAGCAGGAGGTTCATTGACTGATGTTGTGACGGAAACATGCATGGACGAAGGACAAATTGCATCAGTGTCAAGAGAAGTCAGTACCTATGCTATTAAGAATTGACGTTTTACCACTTCGTTTTAACAGACTTATTGTACTGAAATGCCAATTTTCTTGGTAAAACCACGGTTGTTGGAAAATCTTTCAACATGGTCAGTAATCAGGATAATTAGAGCAAAATAAGGGTTTTTTTGACTGCTAAAATAGCTTTAAAAATATTTAAAAAGCCTAAGAACGTCCGAGGGGGTTAAAAAACAATCGAAAAATTAGCAATAGGGGTGTGGGGTGCTGTCTATAGGCTCTTAAGAGTATCTTTTCACTGTTATAATTCTTTTCATTTTTCAGTGTTTGCAAGCATTAGACTTTTTACACGGCAATGGCGTCATCCATCGTGATATTAAAAGTGACAATATTCTGCTTGGACTGGAAGGCACTGTTAAATTAAGTATGCTATTATTGTTCTTTGCATTTTGTTCAGTGCATTTCCTTTGGTATTCTGAAATTCTTAAAGAGATAGGTTCATTTCTGTCTATAGATTTGATTATAATTTAGTAATCCAATAATTTAAAACATTATACTTATGAAAACATTCGAAACTATAAAAAAACATTCGACTGACACTCTTATTTTGATTGGCTTAAAAATTTCGTACGATATTTTGTTAACCAATCAAAATATCGTACGATACTTTTCTTTCAACCAATAGAAATTGTTTTTTACATCAGGGCGATTACAAAAAAGCGGGGTTATTACGGATTTATCGCCCCGCTCGTCCTTTACAAATCTAAGCTAAATGTAATCAGGGGGGGGGTCTTGCAGTTACTCCTTGACACTATGTGGAGTAACTGCAATTTTGGACATTTTCTACAGACACCACCACCCTTGCAGTTATTCCATAGTGTACTAACTGATTTTACCCTCAAAATTGGTGTATACCACCCCCAAAAGTGCCAAATTTGGCAATTTTTTCAATGAATTCCTCATTTTTGATACCATTTTACTGGGTTCGTCTTATTAACGACCGTTCAAGAGTTATATATCTCAATTATTTTCCAAGTTTGTTAAAGTATCTTTCATGCCTTGATTGAAGAAAAAGATTTGTGATTTTTTCTGACTTTTGAAAAAAATGTTTTGAATTTTTTTACTTCCGGAATTTTTAAAAACCTAAAATTTTAAGTGAAAAATTAAAAAATGTGCTCACTTAGTACACCATATCCTACCAAAATCGACAATTTTGGGCTTAGGCACCACCCATGTTGCAGTTAGTCCACTGGTGGAGTAACTGTTTTCCCAAATTTTGGTTTATATACCACCACGGTAGTAATTGTCATAGTGTTTATATAATAACTGCATGACCCCCCCCTGATGTAATCAACCATATAATTAATAAAGATATCAAACCAGAAAAATTGAAAAGTTATTTTAAAATTATTACTTACCTGGAGGGTTTCATACCATGCAATCAATACTAGACCATGCTTCGTGAATGTCTAATCCAAATAAACAGGGAAAGGAATAAACATTGAAAAATTGAAAAGTTATTTTAAAATTATTACTTACCTGGAGGGTTTCATACCATGCAATCAATACTAGACCATGCTTCGTGAATGTCTAATCCAAATAAACAGGGAAAGGAATAAACAGGCAGGTTGGAAAAAATATTCAAATATTGCTTACCCCATAGTAGGGCTTGATTCTCATTTTCAAAGATTGATAGAAAAGGGTCCTAAAAAGGTTCGGGGATAATTGAAAAGAAATTGAAAAAAAAATGGGAGGTCTTTATTAAACCAATCTAAACACCCAAGAGTAAATTGCTGAATTAATCGTTACTCAGTATTCAAAGACAGAGTGTTCTGTTTCGAGAAGTGTTAAAAGAGGAATTTCAGCAAAATTCATTGAAATATTAAGAATCTAGGGTGTAAGTTGTTGTATGTAACTAATTTTCGGTTTGAAACCAAAAACTTTGACCACTGATTTCAATCATTAATACACTTTTACAGCTGATTTTGGTTTCTGTGCGACGATCACACCAGAAGAACAAAAACGTTCAACTATGGTTGGCACGCCATACTGGATGGCTCCCGAGGTTGTAACGCGTAAACAATATGGACCCAAAGTTGATATTTGGAGTTTAGGAATTATGGCAATCGAAATGATCGAAGGTGAACCACCATACCTCAATGAAAACCCCTTAAGGGTAAGTCTATTTCTAACACTTGATTTTGACTGTTTGAATGGCAACCTTCTTCTGTTCAACGTGAGTTTTACGTCTTTTCTCGGAGTTTAATACATTTTTCGTTTAAAAATGTTTTGACCGGCATTGAAATGGGACACCCTCAGAGTAAATTTTTAAAAATTCCGATCTAAGATTTTCTTGTTGGTGGGGCTTGATAGACTGTCTTTAGGATTCAGTTTCAGTGCTACTACTACCTTCTCGGAAGTTTGATCTTATTTATTACTTTTTCTTTCTCTAACAGGCGTTATACTTGATCGCGACGAATGGTACACCAGAGCTGCAACATCCTGAACGATTATCTCCTGTATTTAGAGATTTCTTAAATAAAACACTCGAAATGGATGTGGATAAACGTCCCTCAGCTCGTGAACTTTTAATGGTAAGTTTGTTTAAAATAAAGAGATATGATGGGGAATGACGTATTTATTATGTTTATTTTTCCGAAACCGAAAGAAAACACTTTTCTTGCTCGTAGGCCCTTCCAGACCTGGTTGCGAAATTTTTCGCTCACTAGAAAGTCTAGTTTTGACAAATTCTTGGGATGATTGATACTAGATGGCAGTACCAGACTTCGACTCTCATAATCTTCTCCGATACAAAACAATTGACTATAAAATCTCTTTGCTTTGATGCTCTTGTCACTTTTGACTTATTGTGGATTGTGTGGATTTAGCTTTACTTTTCTTTCTTTTTTTCCAGCATCCTTTCCTTAGACAAGCCAAACCGTTATCAAGTTTACAGCCTCTGATCATGGCTGCTAAAGAAGCATCTGCTCGTCACGGTTAAACACATCTATCACCTATGTGTAATATAGCGACTATCGAAATTAGACTCGTGGTTAGCGAGAGTGGATTTTGATTGAAATGATCGATATATTTTTATGAGCATTTTCAAAAAACTCTTGACCTACCGCCACCGTCGCGCGCTGTGACGATTAATACAAGCACTGCGTGTCTAGTCAAACTTAAAGACTGAAAAGGACGCAGTCGAATAGGAGCTCTGTGTACATAAGAAGATAAATATAGCTTCTTGTCCATGTATGGGAGGATTCATAATTTTTGCAAGAGAAACAAAATCACCCGTATTCCATGAATTATGTGCAAAATTTATTATTTTATAAGAATTTGTTTGTTTTTCCTCCTTTATTTTTCCTGTTCTGATACCGTGTATTTGCATAAAGAAAAGATTAGAGAATTTTAGATTTTGTCAATATTTTTTTCGCATAAATTTATTGAAATTTTCTATTATAATTATGAGTAATTACATCGTCTAGAGTAATAGAAACTATGTTTCAGATAAATCGAGCTATTTTTTCAATCTGACATATATTAGTTAGAGTATTCCACTTGAAACAAATTATCACTTGACTGTTAAAAAAATTTTCTGATTCTAAATTGCCGACTTATTAAGCAGTTTGCAATGTTACATAGCTGTACTACTTAACCTAAAGCCTTGATAATGATGTATTAACTCAGAATTGGAATTACTGCACGTATTAAAGCTCTCTCACCAAGGTTTAGATCAGTATTATATGTTAATAAATGAATACATCTAAAAATATACCCTTGTTGGTATTATGTCTGTATGTAATTTTTTGTTGTTGTTTTTTTAAAGAAATATTTGTTTGTTTCACATTATTATCTTATGATGCCTTTATTTTCTTGTAATTTTTTCTATAGTCTATCATAATGAATTGTTTGCTCTCCGTTTAGTCTGTTTAATGATGTGATTATTAAATGTCATTGCATTTTGTTTCGTTTAGTTGCGTTCGAATTTAATGTTGTCTGTACTCCTGATAATTACCTTTTTTTGAGAAAAGTGTCTTTATTTTAATGTCATCAAAACAATCTGTCCGCTATTAATGTTTAGAATTATCATCATACACCTACCAATTCTAATATCAAAATCTATTTGAGAAAGATTGCTTTGGTTTGACTGTTGTCAAATGATGCAAATGTCTTTAGTCATTTGATTATTGATCCGTTCACAATCATTCGAATCCGAAAAAGTCAAATTCAATGTTCCTCTGGTTTTAGAGTTGAGTTTGTATAATTTTGATAATTCAGCTTGTATTCTCTTTTTGTATTTCTAGTCACACTTACTAAATTTATTTTGCTTTTAATTTTATGCCATGGATATTTTGTACATTTTAAGTGGAAATTCTTTTTATTTTGAAATTCTCACTGAAACACAAAAGATAGAAGGAATTGAAATCCATATTCTCTTTCCGAGCCGAAAATCGAAAATCGACCCTTTGAGAGACAAAATTTTGGTGATTTTGGGACCCTTTAAGAGACTTTTTCCTAAACTTTGGTCCATTTTTTCCAAATTTTGGTTTGATTTTCAACAAATTTTGATCAAAATTTTTGGAAATCGTGACCCTTTGAGAGAGAAATTTTTGATTTTTCGTGATTTTGGGACCCTTTCAGAGACTAACTTTTGAATTTGTACCCCTTTGAGAGACTTTTGAGGAATGAGAAAAGGTACCCTTATGGCTCGCACATACCTGGCACCCATTTTGCCTAAGTACCCCCCCCCCCGGGTCTCTTTCCCAGCTCCTTTACCGTAAAAGTTTGGGCAAAAAAGTTACCTTTTTTCCTCCTGTTGGGGATAAAAATAGAAAAATCAGCTTCTTAACCCTTTAAGTGCCGATGTCGTATATATACGACATGGGCTATATATGGTCAAGCAAAAAGAATTTCAAAAATGAGTCTTTCCAGCGAGATTTTAAGCAAAAAAGTCAAAAAAATGCAAAAAATTGACAAAAATTCACTTTTTTGAGATTCTGACCGTTTTTTGACTATTTTTGGTCAACGAGTGATCCAAGAACCTCCAAATTTGGCCCTGTTTTACTTTATTCTGTCTTCTAGTGAATTGATTTGAAGTTTTACCACTGGGCACCTTCCATCAGTTCAGTCAGGTCCGCGCAGCGGGCCTGACTGCTTTAATTCCCTAACCTACCCCCCCCCTTGGCCGCCGCCCACCACGCCCTTCCTAAATCGGGCGGCGCCGAAGGCGCCCAAAAGAAAGAGGAGACTCTAAGCTATCCAACGAGCTATATACGAGCTTCTAATTCTTTCTAGATCAGGAGATATAAGCCCTTAAAGTTTGAACTAGCGATTTTTAAAAAAAAACTTAGAAAAAAAGACCCTGGCACTCAAAGGGTTAAAGCCCCGTTGAACCTTTTTCCTCATTTGGGTTAAAAATTCTTATTGAAATTCTATTGTTCCAAGGTTGAAAAATCCAGTGGGGATGGTTTTGCAGTGTAATTGTTAAACATTGAATTTAGAGTGGTGATGGAATTTGAATCTTTAAGATAACGTAGTTCTCGGCAATATCAGTCGAAAAAATACCTCTTTTGTTCTCATGATTTAATTTAAGGACCAAATGAAAAATATATACATCTCTTCTACAATTGAAAATTTTTCTTCGTTATATAACTTATATAATGCCTTTGCCTTGGGAATAATTCTGCTGAGATTTCAATATTCAGAATAGGGTGTATGGATTTACTTTATTTACAGGTTGATGTATTCTGTTATCGGATCCTTTCATTCAGTACCAGGATGAAAAGTTTACAGAAACGCAGAAAGTGCGAAAATCCTACTGATTTTAAATTATCAGAACTATTATCAATGCCCAAACGGCGGTCCGTGGCCGAAACGAACGGTGTGAACACACTTCCGGTTTGATATTTTTGTGCATAGCTTTAGCCGGGGTGTCAAACTACTTTCAATGTGATTTTGGTCGTTGATTATTGAGATTTAAAGAAGGAAAAGGAAAGATGGCAATTTGAACGTGTATTTTCAATTTGCTATTTCCTGTAAATTTCATTAAAAAACTTTGTTTTTGTCATGCCTTTTTCACAAACTAGACTGAATTGTTCATCCATTTGGTAACCAGTCCTCTGCGATCGAGGCAACGCTTCGCGTGAACTGCGATTCCGACTTTCAAAAACACAACCGAAAGACGAAGAAGAAAGTTTGGCATGCCTGTCTGTCTCTGATTATTAATTTTTTAATTCAGTGACCAGTGTATGATTTGACAAGGCTTCTCATTAGAATTGAGAGGATCAAGATTGATTTTCAAGGGCACTGAATGGCTGATGATGTAAGGGACGACCAAGCAAGGTCGATTTCATCAAGCTCAGACCTCAAGAAAAAAACAAAGTTAACTCGTCAAAATTCTAACTCTAGGTAATAGTTTACCATTATTTTTAATTATTCTTGAAATTGATTGATTACTTATAAGACTCCAGAAAATTGACATGAAGCGATTGTGTTCATTTTTTGACTCTACTACTCTAGATGGTCTCAATCAAATAGATTCATCGAACCACTGTTCGATTACCAAACTAATCCAACAGGACCCTGCCGACGCACCGGACTGTCCGGTGTATTTGTCTGGTGGCAAAAAGTATCCTTTAGCTACACCGGACGCAATAAGTCCGGTGTCAGTCCGGTGTTGCATACAGCGAATTTTGGACGCCGGACATTTATGAAACAAAAAATTAAGAAACACCGGACGCACCGGATTGGTCATGTCCGGTGTTTTGATTGTCCGGTGGGAAAAATATCCTTCTCCGACACCGGACATCCGACTTCCTTAAGTCCAGTTTAGAAATTGTCCGGGGGTAAGAAAAATTCTCATTTACACCGGACTTTCGCGTGTCCGGTGTTCGTAAAGTCCGGTGCGTCGGCAGGGTCCTAATCCAACTTAAGCCAACTTAATCAAACGATAGATGTTCGATTATCTAAACCAATTTAATATTAATCAAACCAAGAAATTTTGGTTTCGAAAGCATCACTGGTCGTAATATAAAAAAAATTAAAAAATGTGAGGTTTCACTTCCTCACTTCCACGGTTCGGCTGATTTTTTAAAAATACATACGTGCACAGTTAGTTGTCATGTGATTAGCACAGTGAACGTTATCATACTTATATAGTGGATACCGTCTCCAGAACACCGGAAGTACTCTGGAATCTTCCGGTGTTCCTAACAGTTAGTCACACTAGGAAATTAAGCTTTCAGAAAAAACAACATCAGTCATCTACAGGATACATTTCAACAACAAGGATGAGAGTTACTTGAATCAAGTTCGCAAGACAATATTAATTAAAACTTGAAAGTTGGAAACAAAATAAAACGTGCAGCAGCCAAAATCAACCAACCAAAATTTGTCATTCAATTCCCGAGACAGCGCTTCGATTTTTAAGGCCTTGTTTATACGCTAAAGTAAAAACAATTCCGCACATGTAAATGGGTCATTGTTTGAGGTCCGGCGAAATTTCCGGGAGATAGCCTATCCGGCGGTGCGCGGATCTAGGTGGGTTCCGCCTCCCCCGTAGATCTTTTTCTTGGGAAGTTGATCTTCAAATTAGTTTTCAAGGTTGGCTTGGCTCAAATTTTTTCATCTATGGCTCAAATTTTAGGCAATTTCTCAAAATTTTTGAAAATGTTAATTTCATTAAAAAGCGCCGGGTTATTTTTTCATGAATCCCCTTAGAAGTTTTGCGGCGCATTTCTTTGCTTGAGAGTCAAGTAAACGATATAGCGCTTTCGCATCATTAAACTTTGATAATCGCATTTTGGCGGGACGCTAGTGTGACTAACTGCCTAAGCGCAGAAAAAACTGCACTTTTTGCTCTGAATGTTTCCGGAGCACCGGGAGGGTCCTAGTGCAACTCTTTTGGCAAACGCAAGAGCGTGCAATTAACAATATACATGCAGGTTCTAAAAATGAAATTTCCATTTTTTTTTTCAGTTTTTTTCCTTAGCCGCTATTTCACCTTGTCCAGCCTCTGGAATGCTCCAACTTAAAAAAGATTCGTGAAAATTAGCGTTTTTTAAGAAGAAGTTGCTGCAGTGTCAATTAAAAACGTTGACGTTTTTTTTTTTTTTGGGACCCTTGGGGCATAGGGTACCTGCTGACTGCAAAAATCCAAAATTTGGGAATTGACTGTTGATAACATTAGGGGTAAAGGACTCAATGACATCACGGGTTTGGGAAAAATGCGATATCTCGAGTTTGAAGAGGAGTAGGAAGGCATTTGACCCCTCATTAGATCGAGAATGAATGGGGGAATAAGGTTAGAGGATTTATGAGGCTTGAATAGGACTTTCAAATTTGGCTATATTTGAGTCATTTTCAGTTGTGGTGACGTCATCAACATAGAAAACATGCGATATCTCGAGTTTGAAGAGGGGTTTGGAGGTCGTTGACCCCTCATTCTATCGGAAATTTTATGGGGATTAGATGGAATGTTTTATAAGGCTTGCATAGGACTTTCAAATTTGGCTGAATTTTTAGCCATTTTCAGTTGATGATGTCATCAAAACAAAAAATGCGATAACTCAAGATTGGAAAGGAGTTTGAAATGGCTAACCCCTCTGTGGTTCGGAAAATTTATCAAGAATGCAATGAGAGGGGAGTGTTATGAGCCTTTAGGACGACTTTGAATAAAAATTGGTTAACATTTGGGTAAGCAGTGTGAAAAAATCAAAAGAAAACAGCTGAAAAGAACTGAGCTCTTATTGTGTTCTTTCCAAAAAGTGAAATTTTAAATCTGTTGAACTGTAAAAGAGATTATTACAACAGCCCTGTGAATTCAGACAAAACCATATCGGCACGTAAGTGCCGACCAAAACCATATCGGCCATAACTACCAAAACCGGCCGTATGCCGGTAAAATTTTGCCGACCTAGAGTAGAGGTCATTTTAGGTCGGCAAAGCCGTCCTAAGTAGCTTGTTTAGGTTGGCAAAGACAATAATTAACGAACTAACGAATTCAGCTGCTCTATAATTGTGTTTATAAGTTTTATGTTTTATAAAGAGAATGGAATGAGGCTCGATTGTCATGTGTTATCAAATGATAACACAATTAGATTGACCTAACAAATAATATTTTTCCTCTTTAGGTCGACTTTCTGCTACAATGTTTTCACGTTGTTGCCTTTGCTCAAAAATTTTATTATTGCCATTTTTTTTTGCGAGCAGCTTCTAGCGCATTCACATCATTTTAACTTATTTTATTAATACATGCATCATTTTGTGTCAAAGGTCATAAATTGAAACTACTCAGAACATGTGGTCGTTTTGGCTGGCTGGCTATCAAACATTTTTTTCGCCTTAGTTAACACCCTTTAAACTGCCTCATAGACCAAATTTAAGAAAACCCAAAATTTTTTATGACTAACCAACTCACTTTTTAGACCCAACAAGGACGGGAAATGAAGATATTTGTGACTCCCCAAGCAAATTAAAGTACCTGACACTGGGACCGCTGACTCTGGGACCGGTCTTTAGACGGTCTTTTAATTAAGGGTTGGTAAATGACTGTAAAAATATACCAAAAGGCTGCTACAAGTTTAGTTAATTTAGCTGTCGCTGCAAAGTGTCCAGTCCCAGACCAGCCCCTATTGGTCGGTCAACATCCTTTTAAAGGATGCGCACGCCCCCACACACACCTAAGCCTTTTAGGAGAGTGATAAATCACACGCCTTAAATTTTAAGTTTTCAGCGAAAAGTAGTGCATTGCACACCTTATTATACACCTGAAACTCCTTAAATTAAAGGTTTAGGAGTGCGATTGACCACACGCCTGGAATTTTGAAATGACAAAGCCTGCTTATAATAAAACTGTCAATCAAATAATGTAAACACTAATTTTAAATATTCAGCGCGCGTGAGAGAAAAGGAAAATAACCGACTACAATCAGTGACAAAATACATGGCACAAAAGGGAAATTCACCGGGGTGTTTTGAAACCACAATCGATTTGTAAGTGCTCTAAAGTAGGTCCGAAGGGTAGAGTTTTAACCCTGAGTTTTAACGCTATACTTTTTAAAGACTTAGGACCTTAGGATCTGAGGATTCAAAAGATCAAAAATGGTCCAGTAGGGCTTGAAATATAGCCTAGAAACCAATAAATCCCTCCCAGATCGAAATAATCGCTGAAATCAAGTTTAAGGCCTAAAATTGACATTTTCGCTCGAACTTCAATTTTCTAAAAATGGTAAATTAGCCAAAAGTGCCATTATATTATGGAACTGATTGTAGAAGCTTCTTCCAACGCCTTTTTTTTCACCTGAAATACAGAAAAATACAGATTTCTGTATGTCTGACCTGTGCGAGATTGCATTTATTTTCTTTCTGTTTTTGCATTTTTGCTCATGCTCATTTATTTATGTTCCCATGTTTAATGTTATTTTTAAAAAAAGACCGGTCCAATAGAGGCCAAAGAGGAACGGTAATTAGGTAATTAGGTCTTTTGTGTACTCGAATCGCTTGAGGAGTCACAAATGACAAAATTTGGTTGGTTGATTGGCTGCAGCACGTTTAGCAATCAGTCATTTTGTTTCATTTCAAGTCTTAATTAATTGTCTAGGGATCTTGAGTTTGATTCAGGTCACTCTCATCCTTGTTCTTGCAAATACATCCTATAGATGGCTGATGTTGTTTTTTCTGAAAACTTGATTTCCTATTCTTCCTAAAGAAGGATTTTTACATTAGACCAACTTACAGTAATCAATTTTTGAAAGTGATTGAACGTCAAAATTCTGGATAATAATCGATTTGTGGTTAAATTGTTGTTTGATTGTATTCAATGTTGGGCCGAAATTATTTTGCCAAAATAAGATTGATATCAAAAGTTAGAAGCTGAAAACCCACTTTCCCTCTCCCTTTGCAGTCAAAAACGCATCTGTTTACCTCCTAAACAATTTTATACACAACAGTGGAGCACACATTTGCCATATTTTTCTGCCAAGTTTGAATTAAGGGAAAGGTGTATTGAATTCTTCTGTAAAACAATGTAATTTGCAATCAATAATTGAATTAAAGATGGAGGTGAAGCAAAAGATGGATTTGGATAAAAATCCAACAGTTTTGCACCTTTTGGACGCGAAAGAATCAGAAAAAGAAAATTAAGAAAAAGTCAAGAAAGGTGAACACTTTTTGTGATATCTGCCATACACCACCCTTTTTTCCCAAAGAGATATCAGTGTTAAGATCAAGAATTAGAAGCTGAAAACCCACTTTCTCTTACCATTGCTGGCAAAAATGCAACTGAGAGACTTCCAAGCACGGCGTCTAGAGCGGTCGAAAGTCCGGTCCAAAAAAGTCTGGTTCTAAAAAACTACTCAATCCTCAAAAGTACAATCTTTTTCAAAAAGTAGAATTGAGGAGACGTCAATAACGTTTAGCATTTTAAAATCTTTGGATATGAGCCATATATGATTAAGATATGTTGAAAAGGTGTATCGATAGTAAAATCATCTATCTTGTATCTATAAGGAAGAGACCCTCGTGAAAATTACGAAGAAAGCTAGTTGATAAAACTAAGCATAAGAGACGATCGTGAAAATTACGGAGGAAGCGAGTTGATAAAACTAAGCATAGCAGACGCATTTAAACGCTACAAAGAAATCAAATTCAGAAAATTAAGCATGAGAGATGCTTGTGAAAGCAATGTAGAAAACAAGTTTTATATTTGTTGACTATTCTTGTTAAAATATACGAAGAAAAACAAGTTGGTAAAAGTATGCATAAGACACTCTAGTGAAATTTATGAAGAAAACAACTATGCTTTTTTTACAAATAGATCGGCTCAATAAAAGTTCTGGCTAAGAGATAGGGGTGTTCTGTTTCTTAAAAAGTCTGTTGACGTACTTGTGCAACCTACTATGTCTTTAGACATTTTTGTTTGTAAAAATTCGGACACTTAAAAACATACAATGACTTCTAAGATGTATCGATAAATCTTTATCGCTAATTTTCTATTGCTAATTTTGTTATTGTTTTTGATTAGTTTCTATCGCTAAACTTTCATGGATCATTTATTGTTGAACTTTTATACATAAAGCTCCTATCACTAATTTTCAATCGCTTATTTGGGATCATTAAATTCTTATCGATAAAAGTCTATCTATAGGCCTATGTATCGATAGGTGTATCAATAGAATCAATAATTTAATCTTATCGATAAAGTGTTGAGAGCGAAAGTGATCCTTTTCCCATGGAATGTCAAATGTCCACGAATTTCCATGTTGTTAAAAATTTCTACCATATCAAAATAAAATCCAAATGATTAGAAACTGCAAGAAGAAAATCTCAGTTTCCAATTTCACAACACACCGCAACTCGTTTTTCAAGAAACGATCTCAATGTTTACATTTTCAAAAAATGAGGCTAAGTAAAAGTAAGTATATAAGTAAAGAAATCAATAGCGGCCATCGGGACGAAGCGTATCGGGCATTGGACTACTTGGGCCCCTTTTGCGGCCTCAAAGCCTCTTCGTTATGGCCGATTTTCATGATTGGCCATGCATCTGCCTCTTTCGATATTTGACCGGCCTTAGCGGTAAAAAGACCGGTCCAATAGAGGCCAAAGAGGAACGGTCATTAGACTGATTAGACTTTTGTGTACTCCAAATCGCTTAGGGAGTCACATTTTACCAGGCCATTTCTGAGAAGTTGGAATTGCGGGAAAGGTGAATTAAATAAACCACCTTGGCTCCAAGGTCTCTGCATACCGGTATCAAGTAAAAAATGAGCTCGATGTAACATCCCTTCCTCACCATGACATGAGTGGAGATGTGCGTGAGAGTATAGGGTTGGGTTAAGTCCATTTCATTTTTCCATTGAGAATTGTTTAGTCAGAAGTGGGGTTTTCGCCAAAAATATTGGGGTTTGCCTAAAAAGCAGCAGGGTAGCCAATTGGGGAAGCCAATTGGGCTAGGTTGTGAGGTAGCCATGTATTTCATGGACCAGAGTAAAAAATAAAAAGGAATAAACCATTAACTTGAGAGTTGAAAATAAATTTCTTACACCACTGTCTCTTACTTAGCCTACTCTTTTAATACTCGCTTCCTTTGTAGCTTTCAGGGTGTTTCTAAACGTTAACTTTTATCGACTTGCTTTCTTCGTTACTTTCTTTGTTTCTAAGATCACTTTTATCAACCAGCTTTCTTTGTAACTCTTTTAAGGGTGTTTCTAAATTACTTTTGTCAACTTGCTTTCTTCGTAACCTTCTTTGTTTCTAAGATCACTTTTATCAATTTGCTTTCTTTGTAACTTTCAAGGGCTTTTCAAAGTTAACTTTTATCGACTCGCTTACTTCGTAACTTTCAAGGGTGTTTCTAAGATCACTTTTATCAACTCGCTTTCTTCTTAACTTTTAACAGTGTTTCCAAGTTAACTTTTATCAACTTCCTTTCTTCGTAACTTCTAAGGGTGTTTCTGAGATCACTTTTATCGAATCAATTTCTCTGTTATATACAGTAACAAACTGTTCAAAGGTAACTTTTATTTTTCCTACTCGCTTTCTCCGTAACTTTAAAAAAAATATACACTGAATGACCGACAGGATTTTGAGTTTGACCGACAGGATTTCATTTCTGTCGGACACGATGTCCGATTGACTAAAAATGTTTATTTGCAGCCCTGATTTATGACGCAGAGAGTCAGAGCTTGTTTTCTCTACTATTTGAACTTAGACCTTATCTGCTTATATATTCAGGGTTCAAATTATAAATTTTAGGAGCTTCGCTATTTTTTGGAGAGAAGCGAGGTAACAGGAGCGGCGCAGGCAAACATTTTTCACTGTTTGCGAAACATTTTCAGTATTTTGCGATGTTGTTTGGAAGAAAATGCAAAAGTGTCTTCAATTCATTTCTCGAGAAAAGCGAAGTAAGATTTGAAGTAACGAGTAGATTTATAAAGCAATAGATATTGAAGAAAGTTGCAAGGTAGCGAATTGATAAAGCAATAGCTAAACGAATGAAGAAAATAGCGAAGTAGCGAGTTAAATAAAGCAATAGAGAAACGATTGAATAAATGAATCTCTAAGTTACCATAGATGTTCTGATTTTAATTTTGAGTCTTTGTTAGAATGTTGGGATCCAAAAATATTCGGAATTTTTCAACCATAGAAATGGTCTGGTCTGTAATTTGGTGAACATACATTACATCCTTTTTTTGGATGCAAAATAGCTTGGTCTTTTATAGCTTTAGCCACATAATCCACACAATCCAGTGGTAATACTTTAGGCAATGATATGCTGACCAAATAACCAATTTTGTTACAGTAGCAAACTTAAACTCCTGATCATATGTGACCCCCCAAGCGATTTGGAGTACATTAAAAATGAGACCGGTATTGGTGCGGTCATGCTTCTGCTGCTTTTGGACTGGTTAATTGTGCGACTAAAAGCTAAAAAGAGCAACCAGAAGACCGCACAGTACCGTATGGTCCGTGCAGTGCGCACTGAATACCGCACTCATTCTAATGGTGCTCTTTAGTGACCGATCAAGTGCGTTTGAATGGAATTTCTAGGAAAGATTTTCGGATAATTTCTTGTAGATATAAAGGTATCATTTTACTGCACGGTAATCTTTTTAATCTTTTTGCCGCTTTTTTGCCTCACATTTTATCGATCTGTCCGCTCCAAGACCGGTCTCATTTATTATGTACTCCATATTGCTTGGGGGTCACATATTATAGGTATGTAAAAAATGATAAAGTTCTGTATTATGATATAAGCTATGTAGATTAAATTGAGTAGATTAACCCTTTCCATGCCGCTGTTGACATTTGCTGACAAGGGAGATATCTATTTGCCAGAGGTTATTTTTTTAAGTTTATTGAAAGTTAGATTTTGAACTACCGGGTGCACCAAAAAAAAAGTATACAAATTTGTCGAGATACTGTGAGCTTCAGGATTTAATTTTTTTGTTCATTCTTTTTTTATTGTATAGAGGATGCTCTAACTTGAATTTTGAGCTATTATACATTAAATTTGAAAACGTAGTTCGAAAATTATTTTAAAAAAAACTGACTTTTTTTTAATGTTGAAATTTCAAAAAACCATCAAAATCAGCGAGCAAACTTTCCTTACACTTACTTTGTTTACACATAAAAATACCAAAAAGGAAACTGTGTTCATCAAAACCCGTCACAGGATTTAAGAATATGGTAAAACAAGCTATTCCCATGTAAGATAATATTTTTGGAAAAGCTAAAAAAAATTTTTGGGAATCTCCAAGGTTTTGTTGTTATGCTATGTGAGAAAATTTTTGAAAAAATAGATCACTATTTCTGGACTAGTTGTTCAAAGAACTTGGGTCTGCATTGAGTTTGATGGTGCTGGAAATGTTCATGAGGTGCAAATAAGATGGCGGCAAACTGTTGGCAAAATATAAGATGAGTGAAAAAAGAATAAAAGAAGCAATGAAATTGTTTTTTTGTCATAAATTATTGTCTTATTTATAGCGTGATTGCTGTTTTTAATGAATTTTTGAAATTTCGACATGAAAAAAAAGTTAGTTTTTTGGAAATACCTTCCGAACTGCTTTTTCAAATTTAATGTATAATAGCTCAAAATTCAAGTTAGAGCATCCTCTATACAATAAAAAAAAATGAACAAACAATTTAAATCCTTAAGCTCACAATATCTCGACAAACCTGTATACTTTTTTTTGGTGCACTCGGTAGATTTCATTAAATTGTATAGTTGAATAATTAAAATATATTTTAAAGCTGTTTTTCATAATTATACATTTTTCAACATCACTTGTATTTCTGATATTTTTTCAGAAAATAAAGCTAAATGTGATGATAAACTCTGTGGTTGCTCATTTCAGTATACGCGGACATCTGGCAAATAGGTCAAACTTTCATTTTTTTCGGTGGCAAATAGGTCAAACACTTAAAAAGTTTTATCGCCTTTTTTCAATAATGACGTCATTTGAATCTTACTTATGACGTGTTTTTTCGATGTATTTTATAATGTCAAAATCAATTTTTGACTGATATCTTGAGATTGGCTTAATGCAAATTTTTGACCCAGCACTTTTCGAAATCCGCTCGTTGATATGATTCTTTTGAGCTATATATGAAAGAGATAATTGGAAGCGGTGCGAGTCACGCTAAATGTATTTGGGACATGCCTTGTTTCACCTGAGTGTAAATAAAAAGGGCTAAAGTCATTTTTAGGTTTTAAAAATTGTAAAAATAATACTTCAAAAAACCAGAACCAGCTTGATAAAATTTATCCTGATTGCTTGAACCCTGAGATCTTTTAAAGATGTATTTCAAACTCTGAAAGAAAATTGCACTCTAAACGCTGCAGCGCTCATTTGATGGGGAAATACAGTATACAGTGGCTTTAGGAAATCACTATGACATAATGCACCCCTTTAGAATCAGTGTCCCTTTTTCCCTGACAATAAGAGTAAAAGGAGGTTTTGGAGTCGAAAGCATCAACAATCATCATGTAATTGATCATCTCTAAAATGGGTAACCATGCCAAGCTTATTCACTAGTTTATTTATTTTATTGTTTATATTCCTAGGAAAGGCAAGCAGAAGAAAGCCAAGGAAGGTCAAGGCAATTCATCTGCAAAGTCAAAAATGTAAGAAAATGGTCCAATATATTTATTGAGAAGACTTCTCAGATTTCTTTGTATAATAACACTCATTTTATTATGCAACTTTTCTTGGATTTTAATTTAACATCTATTTGTAAAATTCTCAAAGTTATGTATTCTCTCTTACGAATGCTATCCTAATTTCAGTTTGGACAACTGCCCTAAACCTACAAAACGAGGGAATACTAAAAAGATAAAATCAGCAGAAAACATTTCAACCACCAAAACATCTGCTTCAAGCTCAGTAAATACCACTAAAACAAAAGATTCTGTGCCAAAAAGTTCAAAGAGAAAAACCAGTGATAGCTCTTTGACCCAGGATCAACCTGGTCCATCTGGTGTAAACAAACAGCGAAAGAAGTCAACCACCTCTGTTGAAAAAGAACTTAAAAGAGAACCTGCCAAAAAGAGAAAAGGCAAAAATAAGTCTGCAAATTCCACAAGAAGGACAAGATCTGCAAGTGAAAGTAACTTGCCTGAAAACACTCCAACTGCCAAAGAACCATTGAAAAAGACAAAGAGTGATTCTGCTGTCGAACCTCCCAGAAAAGGAAAAAAGCGCAAATCCAAAGCTCTACCTGCCTTCTCACCGAAGAAGTTGCGTAGTTCAAGCTCATTGACAGCAACAGGTAGTTCTACTAAGACAACTGCCGCTACTTCAAAAGAGACCAAAAGGAAGAAATCCAGTGTCAAAACGGGTGCTCGTAGTTCACGTGGATCGAATCCTCCAGAGGTGGATGAACCTGCTGGAGATTCTTCAAGTGCTGACAAACTGGGTTCTTGCGCAAGTAGAAGGTGATTACATTTCAAATTGTGCTGTTACCTTTGATAATTGCTTTATCCTGAACAAACTTAAAGTTCTTTAGAAACTTGCCTTTATGATCACAGAGAAATGCTATACTCAATTTTAATGCTATACTCAATTTTCATGCTATTATTCATTTTTGGACCTTCAAATTAACCTTTGTCTGTCTGTCTCTCTGTCTGTCTGTCTATTTGTTTGATTGCTCTTTATTATTACAAGCTTTTCTCTGGATTGGCTCATCAGTTTTCTCAGATTTTATGCACAAAGAAGCACACATGACAACTTGACAAAATTTGGTTTTAGATATAAAATCTTTTCCGGCTGCAAATGCCAGAAATCTACTGAGATTTTTGATCATTTTTTACTTTGCTGAGTCCAGTGAAGTACATGTTGTTTTTTTTATAAGCATAACGCTTATAAGCATACGAAGGCTCAGATTTGCAGAATTCCTAAGCATAACATGAGCATATATGTCAGCCTAAAATATTTTTCAAGTGGTCATTTTTATCTGTTTAAAAAGGTTTGGTAGGGGTCAAGTAAAAAATAAGACATTCCACGGCTTGCTAACATTCCACTGCTCCAAAAATCTGAACAAATTTTAACAAAATTTCTAAAATTTATTTAAAAACTTGGCTCGGGGTGAATCATTAGCATGATTCTTAAGCATTTAATAATCATAAACTATGCCTGGATGCTTTGAGAACTTAAGCATACACGAGCCTGACCAAGGGGCATACACTTGCTTATAAAAAAACAACATGTAGACTAGGAGCATTTAGCGAGGTCGCTCACTCATTTTGAGAGAAAATGTTAAAAATCCAAAATAGTAATAAAATAGAGAGTTTTTTTTCTGAGTAAAAATGCAATTAATCAATACGCAAAATCTGAAAGGAGCCTTACACAATAACTTTCATATTTCACAAGATTAGGTATGGTTTGATTCTCCTTAAAACTCTGATTTTTGTTACCATTTTCTGTCACCATGACAGCTAATTATAGCTGGAAAATTCGTTTCTCTTTTTTTTCTTCGAAATTTTTTTGACTAGCTATTTATTTTAGCCATTTTATATTTTCTTTCTTCTTTTTCTTTTCGTCTTTTTTTGACAGTAGGTCAAATCAGCATCCAGCTTGCTGAAAATGTTTCTAGAACATATGCATGGCAAGCCTAAATTTCTCATCAAGTTTTCCCAGCCCATTTTCATTACCAAATGTCAAGAAGTCAAACGGTTTAGCTGAAGTTTGAAACTTTTTCTACACTTACACTTAACAGGAATAAGCTAGATATAAACGGAAAAAAAAATCAGAGAGAGTGAGGAAGGATAGCAATACAGGTATTTGAATTTAGTTCCTTTTTTTACACAAGAGAGATCCTTTAGCAAACTTCATCTTAAAAAGATAATGTGCTATTTCTTCTCCCCATTTATTGACATTTCATTGTTAGCTCACACAATCAATTTCTCTTATGTATTTTCCTTGCAGTTTTCTTTCTTGGTCTCTCTTTCCCTTCACTTCACTATTTTTAAAGAAGAAAAAAGAAAGTATCCCCATATGCTGATTCTCAATTTTTCTTTTTCATAATATTCTCCCTTTTCTTTTTACCATGAAAAATTTCAAAACTTCTTTTTTGGCAGTACTGCTACTGATAGTTTTCAGATGCATCGATGAATAATATGAATACACAGAAGAAGACTAAATAGAAAAGCAGAAAATTTTAAAGATGTTTTTATATGAAGCCCCTGATGAGTGCACAATGAAAAGAAGCTCGCGTCATTGTTGGTTTTTAATTAAAAATATCCTTTAATGACTTAATAGTGGTCATTTCATTTCTAATCACCATCATATCGAGTATTAATAGATGATAATAAAAGATACTGCTGGCTACTGAGTAGTAGAAACCCTCTTATAGGGTCTATTACTAATACTTTCAAGCCAATATCTCTTATTGCTATTTAGAATGCTTTACGAGTAGTTTTTTTCTAAGTGTAAAGATACACTTCGGATGATACTTCAATGTTTTTGTTTACATTATGATGGGAACTTATATATTTGGTTTATTGTTTCAAAAGAGGACATAATGTTGTTTTGTTGACACTACCCTTTTATATTACTTTTACATGCTAGAACAGAATTGAAGTGTAAAAAAAAAAAATTTCTACGAACAAAACTAAATAGACATTTTTTTAACATATTGGATATAACAGTGTTAGAGACTCTAGAAGGATTCAGACAGCCGCCATGTTTCACATGTTATTAAGGTATAATAATTGTTTTGTGTAATACTATCTTAAAACTGCCTCATAACATGAAATATTGTTCAAAAAATTATGGTTTTTCTGTCAGTTTTAATAAGGATGAAATTTCATATCTCATTTCGATTCCTTTTGTTCTATCTTTCTAGAAAACTAATCTGAAAGTCGTCTGATAAGGTCTCCTTTGCTCTTGTGTGTGTAGTTACTATGGTATTAGTTATATGTAGTTTAATAATAACACATCTTATATAATGTTTTAAGAAACCATTTTTTTGATAATCTTACAAGCTTATTATTAACTTAAAAAATATACTTGGTTGCTTTTGCTTTCACGTTTTTAAGAATTCTAACTTAGTTGTAATATTTTTGTCAGCCATTGATTGTCTTTACATTGAAACTTTCATATCCTTTTCTTTTTCCCTTCTTTTGGTTTGTTGTTCAGTATTTCTGTGTATAATTTATCTGCTGTCCTTCACGCAAACCACATTTCTTTGAACTTGATAGTTATACTGGTTTCATAAAGAAAGTGTCTTTCTTTTCTTGAAAGTTTAGTAGTATAGTAGTTTTCTCTCGTTTCTCTTTTAAAAGGATTTCACTTTAAAATTTCAAGTGATTAGGGCTCTTAAAAATCTGCTTTGGAAAAACTTTTCTCTTTCGTTTTACTATCTTTATAATGTTTGTGATTCGAAGAGTTTTGTCCTACTGGAAATGAAAAAGAATGGAAAGTAAAGATATCAGTATAATGATATATTGAATATGTATACAAAATTTGAGTTTTATGACATTAACATACTTTTACTTTCTTTACTGGGCAGACAAGGTCTCTAAGTTTACACGTTTTATCCTCATGCCGAAGATGAATTTGGCTTGGGGTTTTAATTTTAATCTCGAAAATAATGTTGTGAATTTAACCAACGTTTCTGTCTTTCACTCTTTTACTGTTTTCTATCACTATAATTTGAATTTTATTTTCATCTAGCGAATGAAGAAGGGAAACTTTTGATTGATTTTTTTTTGTATTTTTCTGGTATGGAACGAAATTTAAAAACAATGCGACTAAAAGAATGATAATTTTCTCTATCGTTAAAATATCGTTAAAGTGCCGCAGAAATGATGGTCAAAGATGCAGTAGGATTTTATTTTTAATAATTTTTGTTCTTTTTTCTTTAAATTCTTTCAGAAGAAATCGCAGATCAAGATTACAAAGAGGAGAGGCACCTGAAGGAATGGAAAATGGAGGGTTTGTTTTATAAATCACTTTTTTTCCACTTTCGTTTTTCTGTTGTCTGAGAATAATATGAGAAAAAAAAAGATCGTTTAATACAGTTACTACAGGGAATACCTACTGTGAATTTAACTGTGCTCTCTTCTGTTTTTATTATGTTTACAATTTTCCTAAGATATAGAGACACTTTAATTTGAATATATTTTTTTCTTTTCGTACTTTTTTTTTCTCTTTTTGCTTATGTTACATTACCTATTTTTTTCTCTCAGGAAATTAAGTCAAATTGAGTTTTGAAACCTTCTGACTTTTTGAATACTGTCTCAGTTGTTACTTTGTCTTTTCAGTCTAGTGTTCACATAGAGTAAATTGAGATTCAAAATTGGTTGTCCTTTTTTTGTCAATATAATTTACTTCACTTGCTGGTCTTTTATACTTGTCATGAAGGTTTCCATCATTAAATATATTAACAATTACTGAATTGAATAAAAAAGTATTGATAATTTTTGTTTACGATTTCTGATAATTATTGTAAGGTAAAGTAAATTAATTTGATTTTTGATACGTTCTTACTCTTTTTTAGAAACAGTAATGCAGACAATCAAGAAACAGAAAACGGTAAGATTTATTTTTTTAATTGTTCAGCTGGACTTTGTTACATCGAAAGAAAAGGGGATTTGGTCCTTTGTTAAAATCTTTGACCATATTTTGAGCATTTTTTAGTTGGTTTATTGAAATTACTGCTTCTTTTTTTACTGGGAGAAATTTTTTAAAGTTTAATTTGAAATACCTATCCTAAGATAAGATATTTTTCCAAAGAAATGTGTGTCAACAATTTCTACTTTACTTAAAACTTGTCCTTAAAACTGTAAAAAATTAAGTCACTTAGGTGTTAAACTGGGTAGATTCAAAAGTAACATCTCTGATCATTATTATTTGTAGACATCAATCACTGTTATTTGATTTTATCTAAGCAGGGGGGGGGGTGAAGCAGTTAGTACAAGACATCATGCCTGTTAGTACCGTGGTGGTGTGTCATATGAATTGGATAAAATCACTTATTACTCAGATGTACTAACTGCAAAAAAGGGTGGTCCCCTGCTAAAAATTTGCCAAATTTTGGTACTAATTGTGTAAAAAATAGGATTTTGTGAGAAAATTAAAAAAAAGACCATATTAATTTTACCAAAAAATTTTTTTGGGAAGTAGATTTTTTTTTCAAATTTTCGAATTTTTTTTTTTAAATCTTAAAAACAATTTGCTGGTTGCAATAGAAATTTGATTTTCTAAAATGTTGTTTTTCCTATTGAAAGCTATGGATATTGAATCATTTTTAAGATATTAAATTTGATTTTATTTGATTTTATTGAATTTATGAAGGTCAAAAGCCTTTTTCAAGGCTAAATTCAGTTAGTACTAACTGTACTAAGTGTACCAAGGTGGTGGTATTACTAACTTCTTCCGAGAAAGCAGTTTGTAGGCATGATGTCTTGTACTAACTGCTTCACCCCCCCCCCTGATCTAAGGCTGAATAAACAGTCTCTTGGAGTGCTATTATGATGCCTACATATGGGCCATACTTTTCTGTGTACCCAATCTGAAACTAACTAGACATGATAAATCTGATTAAAATATTAAACAACAATATGATTTTTTATTTTGTTTTAGCAGCAAGTAACGATGATCAATCTTCTGAAGCACCATTAGCAGGAGCCGTTGCAGCATTATCTACCAGTGAAAATGCCTCTTCATGTATGCATGTATTCTTTTATTACCCTATCATCCTCTGATTCCCTGGATCATTGTCTGGGTATAAAACACGATTTCCTGTGCTAAGAATTACACTTTTTGTGGTTTCTTTTACCACTATGTTCTATGTTTAAGAGAAAACATCTAATTCTTTTTGATTCGATTTTTTTTCAGAATTTTTCAGTGTTTCAAAAACTTTCTTCCCGTGGTTTTCTGTTGTATTAAACTGTTCAGTTTTTGAAAATTAAGGTGTTCTACACCATGGAAGAAGTTAATATCTAGGCCAGAGATTATACTTTATTCTTGGTATTTGTTTAGCAACTGACAATGATTTGGCCTCCAATCTTGAGGAGAGTGATATGTCACGCCTACAAGGTTTGTTCGATTCATGGCCTCTAGCTCCAGTATTTCGTAATAAAAATCATTACACAAGACATTGTGTCCCTTCAATTTTCCCTTCTGTAAGAGATAAAATTAAGAAGACTCGAAGAAAATGTTTTCTTCTTAGAAGAAGAGCTAACTTTTTTAAGATCATAATCTGAGTCTATGTTTTTATAGCTGTATATTTTTCTCTTATTTTTCCATGATTATATTCTGTGGTCTTCCTAGGTATGATAAGATCAACCTAAAAATCAAAGTAAAATAATCTTTAGTTCTGATTTCAAAATTCCTATTGATTGTATTCTGTTTTTAGCATTATTAGAAGCAAGAGGTCTCCCTGCACATTTATTTGGTAGTTTGGGTCCAAGGATGCATCTTTTATTACATAAAACATTCAACAGCGGTGCAGGTACATTCTATCAATAATTTAATTGCTAAGAGCTAATGTCCCAACGGCAAGGCTACAATTGATACGAAATAGTTGCCAGTCAGATTGTCCAAAAAAAAAAACCCTGAAACATTACATAGTTTTTATTTAACCAATACAATTGTTTCAGAAGAGATTTTTGAGGAGACGCTTTGTTCAATACACACATGTTCTTCTCAGTTAGGTTCAAATCATATAAAGTCAATTATCAAAATGTTTTGAACTTGCTCACAGATACAGATTTTTTTTTGATGACATTGACGAGAAGCATTTTAAAGATTCTGATTACACTTCACTTCACATTCAGGTGCAAAAGCACAGCAGCTGCTTACTTCCATGCAGAGCGAAGATGAAGGCACGCAACTCCAAGGCGTTATGGAAATGTGTCAAATGCTTGTTATGGGGAACGAGGAAACCCTTGGCGGCTTCCCAGTCAAACAAAGTGTACCTGTTCTGGTTACCCTTTTACAAATGGAACACAATTTCGACATCATGAACCATGCGTGTCGTGCTTTGACCTACCTGATGGAAGGGTTACCCAGGTCCTCTGTTGTTGTCATTGAAGCAGTCCCAACCCTTTTGGAAAAGGTTTGTTTAAAAAACTGTCTTGCTTTTCTTTTGTGGAGAGACTTACACGAAATTTTTTCAATATCAAAAGTTTGAAAAATTAAAGGATAGAATTGCTATTAGTTCTAAACATCGTCTTTTTCAATTGAAGTTCTATTGAAGCAAGCATCTAAAGCGTTTTCAAATGATTATTTTCAGCTGCAGACCATTCAGTGCATGGATGTTGCTGAGCAATCACTTACAGCCTTGGAAATGCTCTCCAAAAGACATGGAAAGAATATCCTCCAAGCTGTATGTCTTCAACTTAAAATCATCTTTGTTTTTGTCCTGATTTTTGCCTTGATATGCATTTTATTTTCAAAAGGGTTTCAAGCTCTGACCTTTGTTGCATTGTTACTTTATGCTATCATGTCTTGGAGTCAGAGTCATCCAATCTGAACACAAAGATTTAATAATTTGAATAATATTTGATACAGAATAACTCTCGTTCGACTGTATATTATCATTCATGTTTTGTTTCAATTTTCACAATTGATTGATTGAGTATCAAAAAATTACTTCTAACAAAATGTTACCATTTCAGGGAGGCCTTGGGTCCAGCTTGTTATATCTTGATTTCTTCTCCATCGTTGCACAGGTAACTATAGTTCTCTTTCGAGCTTATCTATGTTAAAGCTAGGCCCCAAGCGGTTTATAATTTGACGGCGTGGCTGGATTTTTTCTTCTGCATATTTTTTTAACCCTTAATTCGTCATTCATCCGAAATCTTTACCTTAGAAAGTTTTACCTTAGATTTAGATTTAGATTAACTTTTAACAATTCAACCTTTACATTTTGATTTAACTGATCGATTCCTTTTCAGCGTTCTGCACTCGCAATAACAGCAAACTGTTGCCACTCAGTCACCGTAGATGACTTTCAATACGTCAAAGATTCCATCCAAGTGCTCTCAAATCGCCTCACGCAACAGGTTCATTGATTTTTCAAAATCAGAGAGGTCGTTATTGGGTGGTTTCAATCATTTTTTCCCCTAATAAAATTACGATCATCCTTTTGTTAACTCTATTAGGGTCATGGGGTGTATTAGTAGACCACCCTAACCAGTCCTAGAGGCTCTTTGATTAGGTCGGTTTTGGTTCTTATGTAAAAAATATTCTGTGATAATTTATGGCGTTTGTTTTTATTAGGACAAAAAATCATTGGAGAGTGTTTGTTTGGCTTTTGCTCGACTCGTGGACAATGTTCAGAATGAAAAAGTAAGAACATCTCATTATTCTTAATTTTGATAATAGCTGGAATAGTACGTCACTTTTCTCGTGTTAGGTGGAATAGTACGTCACTTTTCTCGTGTTTGGTGGAATAGTACGTCACTTTTCTCGTGTTAGGTGGAATAGTACGTCACTTTTTCTCGTGTTAGGTGGAATAGTACGTCACTTTTCTCGTGTTAGGTGGAATAGTACGTCACTTTTCTCGTGTTAGGTGGAATAGTACGTCACTTTTCTCGTGTTAGGTGGAATAGTACGTCACTTTTCTCGTGTTAGGTGGAATAGTACGTCACTTTTCTCGTGTTAGGTGGAATAGTACGTCACTTTTCTCGTGTTAGGTGGAATAGTACGTCACTTTTCTCGTGTTTCATAGAGACATATTGACCATTGCGTTTACCATTGAATTTATTATGACTGGTCAGTGAATGGCCACTTTTTAAATGCTTTTCTTCTACTATCATATTCGTGCTGAATGTTTCTCCTTTTTTTATTACTCAGGCATTAATCGAAGAACTGTGTGAGCACAATCTATTGGCAAACTTGAAGCAGTTGGTATGTAAACTTTACATTTCTGTATTTAAAAAACCTTGGGAAAAATCGTCTACAAATCTTTGGGAAATCTGTCTATAAATGTTAAAAACCATGTTAAACATGTGTAGCATACATTTAAAGTATGGTATATTATCATTATATCATTTGTGCAGTGATTTCTAGCTTTTAGGTTAGGGCATATTCCCATTATGGGAAGGTGAATGCGTGTGTATGTCTGTCTGTCTGTGTCATATTGTCATATTTTTTCCGTTGTCCCTTTTTAACGATAATCATGGTTTTGAGATACACAATGATTTCATTGTTATGTCTTGCGACCTTATCTGTTATAGTATTCCCAAATGACTTCAATAGATGATTTTTTTTCAAATGTAGCTTTTACTTTTTTAACTGATGATAGCCGTGACGGTTCGAAATAATAACTTAATCTTGTGAACACATAGCTCTTTGAGTTTTTCTGTAAAGTACATGGCTTTTCAATCAGAATTTTCGTCATTTTTTAGCTGATCATTTCACCACCTTTGATCAGCAGCAACACTTTTGTGACGGTGATCCGGATGTTGGCCACCATGTGTTCATGCTCCTCTGCCATCGCCGTCAAATTGCTCAAATTAAGTAAGTCATCTACTATTTCCTTTTTAACTTGTTTACTTAATAAAAATTTACTAACAAAAAAAAAAGAAAAAAAATTAACAAGTATTTACCTTTTCCAACCTGCAGTTATAAGGTATATTTATTTCAATCATTTATCATACTGGACCAGTTATTCATCTTTTATACATCACTGTTTAGAGTTAACGATCTCACTCTTTCTGTACTGCGGCTTGAAATCTCCATCAATTGTTTCCTCAAAACTGTCACATTATTCAGGTTTGGGAAAAACAAAACAATGATTACTTTATAACCATACATAATCATAACCATTGAAATGTTTGCTAAGCCCATCAAAAGAACTTCACTTAAAGACCCCATGTCCCCGGCCATTAGATAAGACATCAGAAAGACTTCAGTACATAACACAGACACTGCGATATATTTTGTCTCGTTAAAATTTGCCGGTAATTTCCGTGCCCGGTAACTTTGCATCATGCAAAACAAGAGAAGTAAGTTGATAAATAAAAATCCCACCCTATCGAATGTATAAGTGTTACATGAGATGTATTCAACGATCTTCAAATTATCTCTTTCAATTGTGATAACATTTCCTTTAAGATATACCTCAGCTAGCGTGATTAGACTTATGATAATCACTTGACATACAACAATGACAAAACTTATCATCCAGCGAGTCGTTTTTAATTCTTTCATTGTCATGAGTAATTTACTGTTGAAAATAACAAGAAATTTCTGTGTTTTGACTAGTGTGATTGAACAGGAGAGTGTCCACAGACAACCTTTCATTAAGGGTTTGGTATAACATAGTGTTTTGCTTGCTGGTAAGATGACCATCAATTGTGAGAGAAAAAGTAAGGTGTGTGTGATCAAGTGTATGAATACTAGATGGAAATCTGAAGCTTTAATAATGGGTGTGTTCCGATATCTACAAAACACGAGTAATGTGAACAAACAGATGAGAGATCCAGTGATTGAAACAGCGACCGATACAAAGACCATTTGATTGGATTGCTTCAACGGTTTTGATTGGTAGGGAATACACTCAGTGCGTTCACTGTTAGACATGGTACGGTCAGGACATCGTGAACATTGAGTGTTATTTCCAACGCGGATAGAACCCAGTGGACATTTGACACATTTCCAACAACATTGAACGTGCGTGTTCAATAAGATGCGCTCAAAACCTTGTTCACACTCACTTGAACATATTCTTGTAGCGTTATCTCGAAAGTTCCTAAATACTCGAAAAGCAGTTGTTCGATTTGGCTCAGAAAAGAGTTCCGATTCTCGATCATACAACGTCAAGACTGGGTTTGAATAAAACCCAGGAAAATTGCTATTGGTTCCATAAACATCTTTGTATATCTGATCAAGTTTTGAATCATTGTTTCTGTATCTACCTTTGCGACATATCGTTCTAGTGATTTCTAGGAAGGCCTTGTATACAGAGCTATCCCAAACGTCAATGTTTTCATAACTACGTCGAAAGTAATATTTCGAAAGGAAGTCGACCCTCATACTCCAGAATCTTCGATTGACAACAATTCTTATCCATGGCAGATCTCTGATCGTTTGGAATCTGAACACCATTTCAAAGTAGTTTGAGATATCTAAGTTTCGGTAATGCTTGTAATATTTCCGTAAATACATGATTTGAGCGTTGGCTTTTGTTGCGTTTGAGATTCCCACTGGCGGTGCGTTTGCCACCAGAATCCACATTATCTTTTGTTTGGGCTTTGCTTTGTGTACCAAATTCATCAGTTTGCTTAGTCTACTGTTACTTTTCCCATAAACGATGAAGCTGTTAGCTATCTGTGAGAATGTTAATGTCATATTAATGCTGTCGACGGCCTTTGTGGACGATGGGAGCTGAAATTTAGACAAAAGACAGACTTTGTTCTGATATAAAATTTCATTTATTCCCGATATTAGATCTCTTTTATGAGCTTCCGTGTATGAATCCGAGACAAAGTTAGACTCGTTGATCATGAACACCTTTTTGATGTTTGCCAAAGCCTCGAGTGTGGATCGACGGTTTCTTTTCATAACGTTGATGATATGGTAGTTATCAGGATCAAGACTTACATCCTCTGCAAAAATGTCTTGAGACAATTTGAATAAAGGGATTCGCTGGATTTGTAGCATGTAAGCGGCCATTTTGAAATTTTGCCCGTCAGCGCTCGTAAATATAGCTATAATCTCGTAATTGGGTTTGGGGTTTCGTTGTGGAAATAAGATATCGATCAGCACATCGACTATACCCTTTTGATAGCACGCTGTATCGTACAGTAAACCTCCCAATTGAAACTTGTCGTTTGTGTATCTCTTAGTATTCCTTTGGACGTATCTCAAGTAAGTTTTGAAAGCTGAATATCCCAACACGTTGTCGAATGAAAAGTATGGATACCGATTCTTCATTACGTCGAAAATTCCGGCCACGACGAAAGTTTTCTTTTGCGGTGACCTTGAATGTCGTGGTAAGATGGTTTGACGCCCATAATTTCCACACAAAGTTTTCATGTCGTTATATTTTGGTCTCTGGAACGTCACTCTAAACATGTCGTACGATCCGTACGGTAACAGCGACCAACAAGCCGATAGTGAGACCAATAAAAGGAGAACTGATCGTAACATCATGACATCTCCATCTATCTCCAGCAAGAAAATATCTGTTTTTTCTGTCACATAAACTGAGAAACTTTTTATCCTAAGTAACATATGCGTCTTTTCTCGAGGACCAAAAGGTGTTTCATATATTATTTGAAGTTCATTATATTCAAAACATTTCCAAAATTTAAACTTCATCCTACTTTTCTTTCATTATGTTTGTTTTTAATTAACTTTTTTATCTCGCACTTCTATGATAGCTCTCCCAGTATCAATATGTATCATCAGAACTTTAAATATAAATGTAGGAACTTCTTTTCATCAAACTTAGAGTTTTTGTACTTTCGTTTTGTCCCGGGGGTCAAGGATGCGATTCTGGGGTGGGGTCAGCCAGATGTAAAAAATCTTGACGTGCATGGATAATTTTCTTCACTACTATTTGAAATTTTTCCATGAAGGGTTTTTTTTAAAGCAGTATGTAGTATTTGCTGTTTTCAGTTTAGTATTCCATTTTTTTCCAAAAATGCTATCTATGATAAAAATGTCGGTAACCTTTTTCAGCTGCCTGTAATTTAATTTACGTGTTCTCTATTTTCCTATTAATTTTCATTTCTATTACCAATTAAACTCTTCTATATAATATGTTAGATCTATCGAATAAATTTTCCCCACACGTTTGAGAAAAATGAAAAGCTAATTTGATATAATAAATTTGAAAATATATTTTGGAGATCTACGAAAGATGAGGAAGGTTGTAATCGTAATATTGTCTACTCTCGCGATCTTGCAATACGGCGGATCAAAGAGTACGACTTCAACAGGCACTACCTCAAAAGACAGTTCGCAGGACACAATCTCGGGGAAAGATGCCACTTCGCAGGACACGACCTCTGGAAAAGATGCCACTTCGCAGGACACAACCTCGGGGAAAGATGCCACTTCGCAGGACACAACCTCGGGGAAAGATACCTCTTCGCAGGACACAACCTCGGGGAAAGATGCCACTTCGCAGGACACAACCTCGGGGAAAGATGCCACTTCGCAGGACACAACCTCAGGGAAAGATGCCACTTCGCAGGACACAACCTCGGGGAAAGATACTTCTTCGCAGGACACAACCTCGGGGAAAGATACCACTTCGCAGGACACAACCTCAGGGAAAGATGCCACTTCGCAGGACACAACCTCGGGGAAAGATACCACTTCGCAGGACACAACCTCGGGGAAAGATACCACTTCGCAGGACACAACCTCGGGGAAAGATACCACTTCGCAGGACACAACCTCAGGGAAAGATGCCACTTCGCAGGACACAACCTCGGGGAAAGATACCACTTCGCAGGACACAACCTCGGGGAAAGATACTACTTCGCAGGACACAACCTTCGGGGAAAGATACCACTTCGCAGGACACAACCTCGGGGAAAGATACTACTTCGCAAGACACAACCTCGGGGAAAGATACCACTTCGCAGGACACAACCTCGGGGAAAGATACCACTTCGCAGGACACAACCTCGGGGAAAGATACCACTTCGGCAAAGGATACTTCTTCCTCAAAAGACTCTTCTTCGAAACATCAAAAGAAATGGTATACCAAAGTGAAATACACACCACCAAAGCGAAAACAACTTTGTAACAAATACGGACGTTTTGAACTTTTACCAAAACACATGTCCGATAAAACTACCACTTTAGTCGTGGTCGGAATTTTCAATGTCATAAAATGGAAAGAACCTTATTTTTCATTCAGCAATATTGTTGGCTACGAGTCCTTTATCACGTATTTGAAATATTTTCAAATGCGCACGTTGAAATACACGAAGAATGAATTCCAATTTGGCGGCATTGTCTACGATATGGGTTGTTATTACAAGAGGATGGTTGACGTCATGATGGATTTACTATTCCCGCCTCCCGATAAACCGAATTACGAGATCGTTGCCATATTTACGAGCGCTGGTGGGCAGCAATTCAAAATGGCCGCTTACATGCTACAAATCCAGCGCGTCCCTTTATTCAAACTGACAACTGATTTATTTTTCGAAAACTTCAGTCTTGATTTGAAAACATACCGTATCATTGATGTCATGAAAAGGAACCGCGATTCCACGCTTGATGCTTTGTTGGACGTCCAACATGCTCTCAACCTAACCGAGTCCAACTATGTGTCAGATCCGTTTACATCAAAACAGAAACGTGAACTAGTTTCCGAAATAGAACAAGAATTTCACCAAAATGACATTTGTCTACTCACACAAATGGAATCACCTTTTAGTAGAGAGTCGTTCGCAGCTATAAACATGACTTTCAGATACTCTCAGTTCGCTAATAACTTTTTCATCTACAGTCACAGGCAATTAAAGACTATACGATTAATGAATTTAGTCCATGGTATCCGACCAAATCAGAAAATCATATGGGTCACAGTGCGCATGCTTGACCATCTCTCACACCTATCAAACACGTCTATAGAGAACGCGCAAATAGTTTTCTTACAAAAATATTACCCTGTGGAAAACGCAGAAACAAAGAATTATTTCGCTAACATTTTCAAAAGGAAAACAGCTCATGACATACCTTGGATAAGGGCCGCACTGAATGAAGACGCATGGCCAATAAGAATTTACGAGTTCGGGAAACGATTCTTTGTGGACGAAATTGCAAATATCGACGTTTGGGACGGTGTCATATACAGAGCTTTCCAGCAAATCACTCTGCAAATTGTGAAGAAAGCGAGATACAAGAACGCCAGAAAGAAATTTAAACTTGAGAACATGTATAAAGACGTGTATGCTATAAAAAAGTTTTTTCCTGGCTTCTCTTCCAGACCATCTCTGTTGTTGTATGAAAACGGTATTTTCAGGGTACAGAAAAAAGCCATTATGAACCAAGTTTTTGACGAGTATGTCGGGAATTCTACAAGAATATGTTCGGGTGAGTGTGAACAAGGTTTTGAACGCGTTTTGTTGAACACGCATGTTCAATGTTGTTGGAAATGTGTCAAATGTCCACTGGGTTCTATCCGCGTTGGAAATAACACACAATGTTGGCGATGTCCTGACCGTACCATGTCTAACAGTGAACGCATTGAGTGTATTCCCTACCAATCAAAACCGTTGAAGCAATCCAATCAAGTGGTCTTTGTATCGGTCGCTGTTTCAATCACTGGATCTCTCATCTGTTTGTTCACATTACTCGTGTTTTGTAGATATCGGAACACACCCATCATAAAAGCGTCAGATTTTCATCTCGTATTCATACACTTGATCACACACACCTTACTTTTTCTCTCACAATTGATGGTCATCTTACCAGCAAGTAAAACACTATGTTATACCAAACCCTTCATGAAAGGTTGTCTGTGGACACTCTCCTGTTCAATCACGCTAGTCAAAACACAGAAGCTTCTTGTGATTTTCAACAGTAAACTACGCTTAACCACGAAAGAATTAAAAACAACTCGCTGGATGATAGGCCTCGTTATTGTAATCTGTCAATTACTTGTCATCGGTTTTCTGTTACTAATGGAGGTCTATTATCCTGGAGATATCTTCAAGACCGAGAGGGACGATTTAGCGATTGTTGAATACAGTTCGTGCAGCACTCATCCCTTCGACCAAGCAGCTTTTATAATTGTCGACTTACTCTTGATGCTTTGCATGGTTCAAAGTTATCGAGCACGTAAGTTACCGGCCAACTTCAAAGAGACAAAGTACATTGCAGTGTCCGTACTTTTTGCTGAAGTCTTTTTACTGACGTATTTAGTAGCAGGGGATAGTGGGCCTTTAACCGACACTCTTTTGATGGCTTCTGCGAATATTGCAATGGTTACTATCATGTATGGATATAAAGTGATTCTTGTACTGTTTTGTCCAAAACTGAACGACGCAGGGGTGCTCAAACGTCAATTGATCGAACTTTCGCACAAAAGCGTTGATAGAACAATATCATTGACATCTGCAAGCTGTTAATTTATACATTCAACGCTTTGTATTTTAATTATTCTTTTGTTCCCTGGAGGAAAGTTATATAGTTTTGATTTTGTTCTTTAATTCTCCTTCAAGTGACGTCCATGCTAATTTTGCTTAAGTTGAAGTAATGAACCAAAACCTTTATTTTTAAAAGTATTAACTTTCACACAACTGTGCGGTTCCCACTTCAAGGCAAAGATGACGTTTTCTTAATGTGTTGATTTCACCAATACTCTCGTGTTTGGTCAGTCATGGAGAACTGATAGAGCTTTAGGACAGTTCAGTTTTTTCTCGTTGCAAAGATTACATAGTAAGTCTGCGACTGCAGTCGGAGGCGACCCGAAGGCTCCTCTTTCGATAGCTATCTAACCGAAGGTAGGTGAGGACGCCACTCTTTCTCCCTGGATTTCTCCATATACACTTGACTCTTCTCTTAATTGCTGAGAATCACACAGAGGTATCAAGTACCATTTTGAGAATCTTTGGTATGACCCGGCTGGGGGTTGAATCCACAACCATGCGCACCGTAGCCGGATGCCCTACCACTGCACTACGGTTGTAAAGATTACGTAGAACTTACAGTGGTCCAAGTTCTTCCGTCTCAGATTTTTGTCTCGAAAGAATTCTCAGAATTCGGATCAACAGAACTAATTTTGTGAAAACGTCCTAATACGGATATAAACCTGAAGTGAATGTTATTGAGCGGTTCCAGTTAGAGCCCGTTTCCCCCCTGTGGGTGGACCACATGGATTTCCCGTAACAATTTCCCTATGAAAAACTTCCGTAACATTCAAAAGTTTTTTAGGGAAAATCCGGAAAAATCTTGGATTTTCCGATACTTAACAAGAAAATAGAGCAAACTTTATGGATTTTCCGATACAGATGACCAAATATTTAGGAAAATCTTGCATAACCTTTTTCACAATTTCTCAAGGTTTCCAAGTGAAAAAAAAACACCAAAAACCTTTCTGGTACTGCCCGTAAAGACTTTTCAAAAAAAATTTTGTGTGAAGGCCCTTCCCTGTCTGAGATATATTAAAACTTTACTTTGACCAATGAACTTCTCATTTAGACATCACTGAGACATTACGCTATATTCTTATCGGGAACAATGATGCTCCGACAGACGAGATCGTAGACCTCGTACCGCGCAGTCCACAAGAACTTTACGAACTCGTATGTCTAATATCCGAGCTTCTCCCTGAACTTCCTACCGATGGTGTCTTCTCAATCGATGCTCAGCTTCGTAAAGGTACTCTCCAAAACAGTCAGCTCGGCTTGTGGCAGTGGAAAGATGATAAAAGCAATTGGCATTCGTACACCTGGGTAGACAATCGTATCATCGAGGCCGCTTACCAGGGCGGTGAAGATGAAATTAGCCTGTCGACGCTTGGGCGCAACTACATCATTGATTTCTCCAATATGCAACAGGTGAGCTTTTCTTTGACATCTCTTTCTTACATAACATTTCATTTACAAAGCTTTATCTTGTTGAGAAAATAAGGTTGGTTGATCGACAAAAAAATTAAATTACAGTCAAACTTAGCCACCAAATTTGGTTAAAATGGCGGCAAAAACAAAACTGCAAAGTTTATCAAAATTTCTTTTGATTGCTCTTTCGTTTCATTGTGCCTTATCTTAAGAATAGTATTAGGTTTAACATACTCCTGGAAGATCGATTTTTATCGACTTCAATTCAAATTAGAACAAAATCATGTTAAAATGGCAGCGAAAACGTAATTCTTTTGTGGAAGATTAAGAGTCGGCGTCAGTGAAAATTGAAATAGGGAATCAATTTATTTGAATGTCGATTCGTCGGAATATACTTTCAATTTAGCCCGTAAAACAACTAATGAAATTGGTCTCCTCTAAGCATGCTTTGCCTAACACTAACTTTTAAAACTTCATTCAGCTTCATTAGCACCTTTTTCGCAACATTCGTAACTTGCCATCACCGCTAGCCTCGGACCATTATTCCTTGTCCTTTTTACGTATTAGATAAACGAAGACACCGGCACAATTCGTTCCATCCAGCGTAAAATGGGTTCCAATGCAGCGGCATCATCTTCATCTTCACAACGAGACTGCGTCATCAAAGAGACAGACGAACGCTCATGCGTGTTCGAGGAAGATAACAAAGTCGGTAAAGGCGTCGTCCAATCGCTGATCGCTATCGTATTTGATGTATACTACTCGTCTGTCGGCCCAGCCGTCAAACACAAATGTTTAACGTGTTTATTGAAAATGATATACCATTCGCCGCCGGATCTTTTGAAAGCCGTGTTAGGAAAAATCCCAATTTCAAGCTACATCGCTGGAATGTTGTCGTCATCTGATTTGAGAACGGTTTGTTCGGCGTTGCAAAAAGCGGACATTTTAATGTCCAAACTTACAGAGACTTTTCATGTATATTTCCGACGTGAAGGTGTTATGCACCGGATAAAAACTTTAACAGAATCCGACGAGAAAGACGGAAGCCGACCCAGTTCTAAAGCTTCCTCGCCTGAAGACTCGAAACACGGCCAGGCTGTCGGTGGTAGCGGAAAAAAAGTTTCTTCGAATGATAGCATAGAAGTCAGTGCCTCTTCTTCCTCCTCAACTTCAAAGTAAGCAACAGCTTATAAGCTAGATAATGGTCTTTTCCTATTGTGTTAGTAGGATCTAGTCATCCCGCATGTGAGACAATTTTTCAAATTCTTTGACAATATCTATCTTTAAAAGGCGGTCAGATGGTACCTTATCGACTCTTTTTATGCCTGCCTTTATTTCGCCCTCGACGAAAAAAATATTGCCTATAAGGACTGGCGTAAAAAGGTTCCATAACGTATTTCAGGATTCTCAACAAATCATATTATCAAGTGGTTGCCCGTGATTCGCATCCTTTTAAAACACTCATATTTGCGGCCAGTGCTTGTTTGTCTGAAATCTTTCCTTTGTAGCTTGAATTCGTGTAGTACTGTGTACTTGTTTTCTTAATTCTTTTCATTTTCTTCGCAGACTTGCATCCTTAAGGAACCGAAAGAAGAACGCTAAAAAACTGAAAGGGAAGTCTTCGAAATCTTCACTCAACGACGACTCTCCTCCTTCCCTCAGAAGCAAGCGCTCGAACGACGGGATGCGACCAAAGTCTGCCACTTTTTCGTCCTCCGCGCATTCCACGAATACAGGCAGTAATGTTGCCTCGAAAGCTTCGTTCTTTGCCAGTTTCACACCGCGATGGGGCCGATCACAATCTTTTCAAAACACCTCGTCGTCCTCGAACGAGAAATCATTAAAAGTATGTTTATGTTGTATCTTTTGAGAGTGTAATTTTACAATACTGCATGACCATTTCATACTATCCTTGTCTTTAGACATTTTAGCTAACATCGGTTAAAGAAATTATCAAGTTTGTTTGTTTTATCGACGATTAAAAGTGATATTTCTTATTATAGGAAAACTTGGGTAAAGAAATCGAAGAAAATCGAGAAAAGATTCGATCTTGGATTCGCACGACTGGTAATCTCATTGTGAACTAAACTACCTTAGAAAATAATGTTTTTTTAATCCATACTTCTACAAGCAATACCGTTAGAAATTATGTGTGTAACACATTTTTCTGAACTTGTTTCGGACTCTTTTCACCACCCGAAAATTTATTTTCGTTAAAATATTTTATCATCAACAAGGTTGATTTTATTTTCAAATGTTCTCTTTGCAGCACAAGAATTATACGAGAAATATTTCACGGACGAAAGTGGTATCTCACATCCGGCACTGGATATTCTATTAAAGTTAACTTCAGCTGCCAAAGGTCTCACACTTAAGGTAAAGAGGCTTTTTAACATTGATTATTTTAAATATTGGTCATTTTGTACACATGATTGACCACCCAGCCAATTAGCATTAAAGGTTTTGTCTTTAAATAAGAGTGATATCGTTTGCTTACTCGTCAATTTTGATTCACGAGCTTTTTCACATTGGATTGACACGGATGTGGAGCAAGATTGGTCAGAAAGAGGAAAAGAAAATCTTTTCTTTTTTGCTTATTATCAGTATAAGATAACAATAGCACTGTCCTGATATGAAATATGTATCTGATATCAAACGAAAACACTTATGTAAAAAGAAAACCTTTAAATTCTAGAAAAAAAGTCAGTTTTAGAAGTAGAGTCTGTCACTTATTGAAGTCTCGTGTGCATTTCAAAGTGCGCTTTTATTGCCCAAAAAGCATTTTAGCGGCTTCCCGTGCTCGCAGCAGACATCTTCTCTCCAAAAGGAGTTATCTTTATCCATGAGCGATTTCCATACTCATTTGAGTGCGAGTGTATGAATTCTATCCCTGGTTAATTTCTGTATTTTTTTCCGAACAGGGTGACGATGATTTAGAAGCCCTTGAGAAAATCAGAGAAGTTTTAACTCAAGATTTCCAAGAGGGTGCATCTGCATTTGAGATGGTCCACAGTGGTATGGTCACACAACTCTTGAAATATTTGACAGAAAATGGAACGAAAGACGGCTCATCGCGTGCATCCAGGATTAAAAAATTCTTAAAGGTCTTCCTTGGGTTAGCGGTAAGTGCTTTGTAATCTTTCCTACTATTAAGGGTTTTGCTTCTTTTTAATTGTGGTTCTTTACGATTTTTTAGGTTTGCAAATTACAAACTGGAACATAAAATAAAACAAAAGGAAGTGTCTGCCTCATCTGTGAAATGATGAGTCTGAAATGAGACGTGAATGCGTTGATATATGCTAATGTTTAACTAAAACCTTTTTAAGAACATGTGATTAATCAACACTTGATTATAAAAAAAGTGCAATGGATACAAATCTACTATTTTCTACATTAGTTTCTACCTTTCAGAACACAGATGGGCAAAGTCATAGTTTTAAAGTGGTGAGTATCTTGAAAATTCCTCGAAATCCTCACCTGGAAGAATTTTCTACATAAGAGATCCGGTTGATGACTAGTGGGAATCTTTAAAAGCTCTGACTAAATTAAAGGAACTTATTTTGGTGAAATTTGCCAAATTTAGTACCTACCAAAATTAATTTTTTAGGTCATTTGCCAAATTTAAGTTCTCGCCAAAATTAAAAAATTCCTGGTTCGTCAAAATTAGTTCTCGGCAAAATTAAAAAATATTTATTGAATCGACTACCGTTCGTCAAAATTAGTAGTTCTCGCCAAAAAAATTTCCCCTAAAGTAATGTTAATGAATTTTACGCCTCTATTTTAGAATGCTTCAACGAAACCTGTTCTTGTGTCACTCGTTCAAAAGCTGAATTTATGTATCAACCAGATAGAACAGGTATTCATGATATGCACCATTGGAATGTCTTCCACGGACCCAACAGCTAATTTGTTGAAAGTGACGTGTTGACTAATTTTACGTCACTTACAACCAATCAGCTATTGAGTCCATGATGTAATGTCAGAAGACGTTGCAACGGTGCATTTATGTTTTCGCGGCCTTTCTTGTCATATAACCATAGCTTCACATGCTTGTAGTAAAGCACTCCTGAAAATTTCAACATTTAACTCTTAACAGAAATTTAATAGCCCCTTAACAAACTTGTGAATGTAATCTGAAGTCATTGCGATGCTAATACAGCAGAATTAGGACAAAAGAGGGAACTTTCAAAAACATTTTTCCTAAAATTGATAAGCGGGGGAGGTGAAATAAGAATGTCCTGGTTGGAAAATTTTCGAAAATTTAATTAGCGGGGACGGCTTTTAGATACCCGAGAGTAAATACAGTGCAACACTCTTCTTGTCTTCGTTCACATTCTTCAAAGGCAAGGAAAGAAGTCGATCGTCTAAATTTCGTTTTTTAATATGATTTCTTTTTATCAACAGTTTCCAGTAAAATGCCAAGACATTCCTGGCAGCGGTGTCGGAGGTGGATCAAGAGGATCTTCAGCATTGCGATTCTTCAACACGCATCAAATAAAGGTTTCTATTGTTACTTTTAATGACTTTGTGGTAAATTATTGATCCATTTTTATTTGCCCAGGAAATACATTCGTACGTTTTCGTCTCTGGTTACAATACATTTACCTATCTACAATCAGTGACAAAATACTTGGCACAAAAGGGAAATTCCCTACGAAATTTTATAACGACAAACAATTTGGAAGCGCTCTAAATTAGGTTGGAAGGGTAGAGTTTTAACTCTGAGTTTTAACGCTTTTAAGGATCCAAAAGCTCCAAAATGGTCCAGTAGGGCTTGAAATATAGCCTAGAAACCAATAAATCCCTCCCAGATCTAAATAATAGATGAAATCAAGTTGAAGGCCCGGAATTGACACTCTCGCTCGAACTTCAATTTTCGAAAAAATGGTAAAATAGCCAATATGTTATGGCACTGATTTTAGATAAAAACGATCTGTATAAACTGACTCACACTTAACTTAACTTATCTATTGAAATAATTAACTGAATTCCTTTATCCCGCAGTGTAACCTGCAACGTCATCCAGATTGCTCCAATGTGAAACAATGGTGCGGAGGGGCTGTCAAAATCGATCCACTGGCCCTCGTACAGGTAACAGAAAAATATATTAATCTCCTGGAAAATTGTGGAAATTTTTAATGTTTTCATGTTTAAGGTCATTATAATCTAGGAATATAAGATTTCATTTGTTAAATTTTGTTCTTCTTATTTATAGGCGATTGAGCGATACCTGGTGGTTCGTGGATATGGTCGCGTACGCGAGGTTTGTTAACTTTTCTCAAACAGTATTACCTTGGTACACGATGCCAAACTTTGACGTGTCCCATCTACTAATATTCCATCTCAGCCTCTTATTCTTGAAGGGGCGGCGTAAATTTATAAAGGAAGGGATACAGACAAATTCTGGGCGATAAAGCTGACTGTAAGCTGATTATATACTTTTTGACTGAATTCGAACGCATTCTATCCAGGATTAAGAATTTTTCTTGTATTATTCCGATAACTTGAAAGAACATCTCTCACTTCTCCAATAGGACATTGACAGCGAATTGAGTGACGATGACGAGCGTTCAGATGACGAAATCGAAGAAGGATGGGCTTCGCAGCTACAAGTTTCAAATAACCCAAAGTAAGTTGCCCACATGTGGTAAAAAGTTCTTTCTGTTCAACAACTATTACCGACCAAGATTTCTATTTCTATCCGTAACGGTATCGAATTGCCTTTATCTTGGTCATTTTATTGAATACTCAATACCCTTGTATATCCTGCTACTCCATCGGGTGCACAAATGAATAGGGATCCAATTTGTCTCCCCCCTGGATGCTTATTTACGCCCAGCGTGTGCTAATTCACGAGTGGCTTTCTTTATTAATCGTCCCTTGTTCTTTTTTAGACACATCTTGGAGTTCACTCTCAACGGACACGTTTTACCTTACTCGATGACTGTCTATCAAGCCGTTCGTCAATACGCTAAAACAAGTGTAAGAGAAACACACACGCGTTCAGTTATTTTTAAAAGATTTTCCTCGTCTTGTCTACTCTGCTTTTTCACTGCAGGTCAAATTAAGGACAAAATCCTTTGTTTAATATTAATGGATAATCATTACATCATTATATCATTAACATTAGCTACACCTTAAAACTTTCCAGTGTTTTAATTTCAAAGATCTTCGTTTCAGTCTTGAAATTCAGAAAAAAATGAAGATAAATCTGTTGGATTTAGTTAGGGAACCATCGATTTCCCCTCTGAAATAGAAATTTTGCTTTGAAAGGTGGATTCTTTTTCAACTTTCATGATAGAGTCATCTCACTTATTATCTCGCCTCTAGTCCAATCAGCAAGCAAACGAATTCTCGCACTCATCCTTAGGAGACTGACCACGACCTATACTTAACCTTCTTTCTCGCTTTTCATATTTTCAGGTGGACAGTGAGAACGAAATGGATGATGAGAGTGGTCCATTCGGAAGAGCGAGTATTTGGTCCGGTACACACACTATATAGTAAGTAACCTATCATCCAACGCTTGTCGTTTCTTACATTCTATACTTTTTTTAAACCTGAAGTAGTACCTGAAGTTTTTTTTTCAAATCAGAACTTCTATTAAGAATCTTAAGAAACGTTAATTCCCTTTCTAGCTCTTCCGTTTTCATTTCAAAATCAACCAAATGTAAACTGAACTTTCATAAATCATCAAAATGAAATTTTTTTCCAACCGACCAACCCACCTCTAAAATCTAGATCGGGAGACGGTAAACAAACATTTTTCGAGGTCCAGCCCAAATGGATATATTAAAGATTGTCCGAGTCAAGCATACTAATAAATTCTATCCTTCTTTTCTCTCCAACCAGTTTTCGACCAGTGACACAACCGACAGAGAGTGGTCCCTCCACTTCCACCTCCACAGCATCCTCAAGCCTTCTTACTTCTTCATCGAAACGTTCAAAAACAGCTATCGACACCACGTCCACTGCTACCTCCAGTTCATCGTCTTCAGCTATCAAACCCTCTATCGCCACACCTAAAGATTCAACTGATGCCCAAAGTAAAGGTGAGCTCTTCAAATTTATTCCATTATTTATTTTAATTGTCTAATAAGAGAGAGAGACTCGTAAATAGGGTTGTGGTATGACTGAAATGAAGACAAAAACAAAATGAATGATAACTCTTTTTCCAAATATGGACTCGCCTGATTTAGTTAAAAAGATTTAGTTAATACTTTAAGAGGGGCAGTACTTTTTTACGTACACTACACTATAATATATATTGTCAGGCAATATGATGACTTAAAAAGATGTTCGCAATATATTGTCAGCTGCATTTGCAATATTCCTACAATATAGGGGAATTGTTTACAGAAATAAAATCCCTTTTAATAATAGAGTGCCAGTTGCTTACTTCGTACATTACGGTCCGCGAAGCATTTTGTCGAATATTGTTCGTCGATATATTGTGTAGTCTAAGTAGCCCTTAACACGACATGTTGTTATCCATTCGTACGCCAATTATTGTATCTACTAGTATTTAGTCTCGTTATAATTTTCTTCTTCTATAGACGCATATCTAACCAGCACGCTACCGGGTGATCTCAGTAAGTTCTATCATGGTTTTCATTTTCTTTATTTATCCAAACCAGTTCTTTAAATGTTAGACAATTTTACATCCATCTATTGAATACCAAGCTGTCAGAAAGTAGCCGTAAGCTTGGACAGACTAGCGACCTCTTTTGTAAAAACGTGAGCGCTTTTCCATCCGATGTTTATCTCAAAATACGTCAATATTAAATATTACAGAGTGACAGAAAGTTTAAGCGTTTGATGACTAACTGTGTCCAAAATTACGTGAAATTTAATTGGTTCTTCACTTCACTTCAGTCTTCGATCTGATTTTACCCACTATTTTTGTTTTAATTTTTCAATGTTCTTCTTCTTTTCCAATTGAAGATCTCAACGATCCATCAGTGGATGTGATCTGTCTGATGAGGGTGTTGTACTACCTGAATTGCAACTGGAGAAAGTTCTTCGACCTTCACTCTTCGCAGCCGGTCATCTCTTTCAATGAGTTTGTCAACTCCAAACTAACAGCTAAAGCAACCAGACAATTGCAAGGTAATGCATAGCATCGCAAGGTTATTTTTCTGATACCAACTCATGGGTGAAGTTTTAAGAATATTGTCGTGTTTTCAGTCAGGAAACCGGAGCGACCGTAGTGCATTGGTAGAGCATCCGGCTACGGCGCGCAAGGTTGTAGGTTCAACCCCAGCCGGATCATACGAAAGATTCCCAAAACGGAACTTGATGCCTCTCTGCTTGTTGCTCAGCAATTAAGAGAAGGATCAAGGGTAGGTGGAGTAATCCAGGGAGTAAGAGTGGCGCCCTCCCCTACCTCTGGGTAGATAGCTCCCACTGCGGTCACAGACTTACTTACTAGAGAGAAAAAGTCTGGTACTGGCTAACCATTGGATTCTATTAAAGTTTTGGCCTTGTGCGACATCGAGCTCCGTGGATCTAAACAATAATGTTTTTCTTTCAATAGATCCTTTAGTGATAATGACTGGTAACTTACCAACCTGGTTGATCGAACTCGCCAAAGTTTGGTAAGAATACATCTGCGTGGTTTTCCTTATATGAATTTAAGCTAACTAGCTACTATTAGAAATATAAACCCTCAAAGTAGGTTATCAAAGTCTATAATCAATTTAAGAAGGTTAAAATTAGACATTGACATTACAAATCTTCGGATCTGGGACTTCAATCCTAAATACTATAAGGCTTTACACCGTCCCTGTCCCTTCAAACTTTTTGCTCGTTGAAAGCTTCTTTTAACTTAGTATGATTTGGATGGTATACGTTTAAATGTTTGAAGGATTGATTGTTTTATTCCTCTTCATTTGTTTGTAGTCCGTTCTTGTTCCCATTCGAATGCCGTCAATTATTGTTTTATTCAACGACATTCGACCGAGATCGCGCCATCATGAAATTACAGGTTTGTTATATAACGTTCAGCCTTTTAGTTGAATCAGAATCCAGGGGGAGTACCCCTGTGTGGCTGTACCCCTCCCCTCTGCAGAGTCAGATATTCAGGTGTTTGTTTTCATCAATAACTGCTCGCTTTCTAATGAAACACTTTCTCTCGAGTCAAGAAACGTGATCTACGGCTTTGTGTGTCTTTTTAATGAGTGTCTTCATAGTGCTTGTTTTCTCATCGACATTGTAAAATCTTATTGGTTGAGAGCTGCGCTCAAATGACTTTCCATTTCTAGGAAAGTACATGGATTTCAAAAAGAGAATTAAGAACATCTTTCAACATTTTATAAGGCATTGACGCTTGTCGCTCGTTGTGTTTACCTTAAGGGAAGAAATTTTCGCGGGAACGAAATTTCGCGGTTTTCGCGGATTTTGCCTAAAACCGCGAAATTAAGTTCCCGCGAAATTTTACAAAATCGTCCAACCGCGAAATTAAATTCCCGCGAAATTTAATTTATTTCACGCATTCCCGGCCAAATTTGTACTATCTCAAGCCTAAAAACAGGTTTTTTGCTTATTTAATAACGCTTTTGGCCAAAAATATCCTGCAACCGCGAAATTAAATTCCCGCGAATTTTTCGAAAATCGATGAACCGCGAAATTAAATTCCCGCGAAAAAAATTAATTTGACCAACCGCGAAATTAAATCCCCGCGAAAATTTCTTCCCTTAAGGTACTTGACATTTTTTCGCGTGCATTGTTTAGTTCTAAACCAGTGTATTGATAGTAACCACTGAGTGCCTTGGAGATCTTCTTGTGATTGTAACCACACTGTCACCGCTCTTAGATTTCCCGACTCTAACCTGGATACCTTCTTTCTTTTATCTTTAGGAAACAGTTCCAGATTTGGCAAGTACTGATAGCAATGATCGTGTGGCGCCAAGGCTGGATAAGAAAAAGGTAACTGGCCCACTCTGTAATCGCGTACAATGTTCATTTAACACGTGTTTGTACACATTAAAAACTCTCCATTTTATGTCCCTGTCATTTGTGAACTCTGTGTTTGACCCGCCTGGGGATGTCAAAGGGTAGCTACCATTCTTCGTCGGTACGAAATTGGTACTACGATTCTCTAGCGTTTTAGCATCCATGGACAGTCGCCAAAATCCTGGTAGAATATCAGTTGTTAACATCGTCTAAGAACTTTCTACTTTTCATAACTTTCAGCGTACGGTGAATCGCACAGACCTTTTCAAACAAGCGGAAAACATTTTGAACGAGTTTACCGGAACACGTGCTCTTCTGGAAATACAATACGATGGAGAGGTAATGCTTCTCCCTGCTGCTTTTGTCTCGCTTTCCCTACGGTTTTGTTTCGCTTCCCTGACGGCTTTTGTCTCACTTTTCCCCACAACCTTTGTTTCACTTTCCCTACGGTTTTGTCTCACTTTCCTTGCAGCTTTTGTCTCGCTTTTCCTATAGCTTTTGGTTCGCTTTCCCTACAGCTTTTTATCTCGCTTTACTTACAGTTTTTTGTCTCGCTTTCCTTGCAGCTTTTTGTCTCGCTTACCCTACATCTTTTATTTCGTTTAATATACAGCTTACTATACTACAGTGAATGAAACTCTATTTCGAATCCTTAGGGGTGTAAAATATTTTTTCTACGTTCTAGAAAGTGAAAAATTCAAGTTATACAGCTTACGAAATGGAGGGGGTTGATTTTAAGATATTCTACTGTATTTACTCTGTTTAAGAACATATTTTACTACTCCATGATGGGTTTATACCATTCTTTACTAGAAGGCTATGCTATGCCTTATATTGTGTTTTTGTGTTTTAGGTACTTGCCATGTTTAATCAGGTAAGAAAAATTTCTACTGATGATGTTTGTCGTTGATGATTTTTTGTTCCTCGCTACTTTAGGTTGGCACTGGATTGGGGCCGACGCTGGAATTTTATTCACTGGTTTCCAAGGAGTTCCAACGTTCTGACCTTGAAATATGGCGTAACGATTCTGTCACCAAAGCTGATATCGGAGGTAATTGGCAAAATTACTAAATAGCAGTGAGCTAAAGTCACAACGAGACTTGGACATCTGATGTTCTAGTTTTTCCTTCACTATGAGAAAATCTAGCAAAATACACCTAATTTTGTATCTTTTCAATCTTCTCTAGGCAGCGATAGTAAAAAGAAGTCAAGTTATGCTTTTTCAAAAGATGGACTATTTCCAGGTATGCCATTCTATTCAATCTGGATAAATATTGTGCATCTTTCGAAATTTTCATCATCTTTTTTAATTAATTTTTTTATCATTGTCCTGCTTCAAATGCATTTATTTCTACCAATGAACGCTTACATAAACGTCATGGCTCGCACGACTAGGCCTTTTCATAAATTACAGCCCAACCAACGTGTGTGCCTCATTTTGGAAATAATGCTATGAAAAAAGTCTATTGGATTGGTTTTCATTGTTTAATTGGTCATCGTAAAAATCATTATAATTTTTTAATTTTTCTTTATTCACAGCTGCCATACCCAAAAATACCAAAAGCTCGCATGTTACGAAAATCAAATCAAAGTTTCGGTATCTCGGGAAATTCATGGCGAAAGCTTGTATGGATTCTCGTATGGTTGACATTAACTTGAGCGAAGCATTTTACAAATGGATCGTAACTCAAGATTATACAAGTGACATTTGTGATTTGCGACACGTTGATCAGACTTTATACGCTTCATTGAGTCAATTATATAATGTTGCTCTAGCCAAGAGGCGTTTAGAAAATGATGAATCGAGGACCCAAGAGTCCATTGATTCCGCTTTGAGTATATTGACTTTAGACGGGGTCCCTATTGAAGACCTTGGTCTTGATTTTGTTTTACCGGGCACAAATTATGAGTTGAAAAAGAACGGCCGCAATACGCCAGTGACCATTGAAAATTTGGACGAATATTTGCAGGTAAGGTCTACCATTTTGTCCAAGGACATTAAGTTTTGAGATTTTTCCAAACCGCCCCCACCCCCCTATTAGGTACCCGAGAGTAAGCGGAAAAAGCAGAGGGCTCGAGTACTTCACAAAACACTCAGCCTGTAAAACACTTTTCTTAACCAAACAACAAATCTTTCTCATATACAGTCAACTCTCTGTAATTCGAACCTCTTTTATTCGAATCTTTCTGTAATCCGAACAAAAAAATTGGGAAAGTCGTATAAAATGCTTTCTCTAATATCGAACCTTTCTCTATTTGATCCGAAGAAATTCCTTGGTCCCTTGAAGATCGAATTTAGAAAGAGTAGACTGTAACAATTAAGACAAGAGAATCACTTATCTGATATTCCGATGGCGGATTGGCGGCCGCCCACGTTAAAGCTCTAAAGGAGCGGGCCAATTTCCCATCGGAGAAGAATGATAGTCGGCCCTTGATGTGCCTTACCCCCAGTCGGGTTCAACAGCCCCTGTGCGTAAACCTATAAATATTTCGGTTGGACCCGCCAATCCCCGAAAACGAGGGCTGGGTTACCAGACCTCCCGCTGCAAAATTCTTGACGCGGTCTCGCAATGTAAACCTTCCAGATGTTGAAAATTTTCCCGACCTTCAGAGCTTTAACGTGTCGGATGAAAATTTCACCATCTGGGTGCCAGATAAGAGAATCACCATCAAACAGAACATACTCATTCAATGTAAACGTACTTTTAGTTTCTTATTATCTTTCTTTCAGTTGGTAGTTGAGTACACGCTCGTGGATGGAGTATCCGTACAACTTCAAGCTTTCAAAGAAGGATTCGAACAGTTCTTCAAACTCTCAAATCTTCAAATGTTTTACCCTCACGAGGTACAGTATTGTGGGAGTGTTTTAGCTGTTTTAGAGAGGATTTTGCAGGGTCCATTTTGGAGAAGCAAGCATCGGAAGTTAGAAAACTTATAAACCTCTACTCTTGGGTAAAGAAATCTTTCTACCCGGGATATTCTTATTTCAACTCCCCTCTCTTCAAATTGAAATCAAATTTTTTAAAAGTTTCTTCCTTTTCGTGTTTTTTTTTTCATCCAAGACGTTTTAAACCTAAAAGTAATGATCTTTTTTAGATTGATTTGTTGTTATGTGGTAGTAAATCGGAAAAGTGGGACTCCAAAGGTAAGCACGTGATCTCGTGAAAGGTTTTTGTTCTGCTGTATTCGTTTCATACGGTTTACTGACTTACTTACGAAAATTTTTCATTATGAAAAGATACAGATGTGAAGCAACTTCAGAAAGAAATTAGAAGCAAAATCTACAGTTTGACTTTTAAAGTCTATTCACGATAAGTGTGCTCTCTTTTTTCATTTACCTATAACTTTTGAAGGAATTCTTCAATATTTATAAATTTGGTATCATTGGAAAGATATAACTGAGTGGAACAATTTGAAATAAAAAATTTTTTGAAAAAATTCTAAAAACGAAGATGAAAATGAAGAAGAAAAAAAGGAAGATCTTTTGGAGAAGTGCTATAACTTTCATTTTCACTGGAGTGAATCCTTGATTATCGAACATCATTACTGTGAAAAAACTTCTCAAAAATAATCATTCAGTCAACAGATATCAAACAAATTTATAAGCTGATTGACCCCAATTAGAATTTTTTTTAAAACTTTTTTATTTTAAATTGTTCCACTCACAAATATCTCTCCAACGATACCAAATTTATAAAGATTGAAGAATTCCTTCAAAAGTTATAGGTAAAAGAAAAAAGAGTGCACACTTATCGTGAATAGACTTTAAAAATAACAATTTTTAAACGGAAAAAAAAACAATAGGCAGCCATACCAGACCTTGTACTGCCTTTTATACAACCGAAAACCAGTAGTTTGTTTTTTTTCTTTTTTCAGAATTAATGGAATGCTGTAGAGCTGATCACGGATATAATATCGACAGGTAGGTTTCTATTTTATTTTACAACTTTTACTAAGAACACTTAAAATTAATCGATTGAAAGATGACAGGTTAGCTTCTCAGACGCGTTTTCCGTTGCTAAGTTTAATGTAATTTATTTTCCTTAAGGCCTCTGACCATAGTGAATTTTTCATAGTTTGTCGTGTTTACAATGTGTTTTCTGACTGATGTATGTAACCAACAAAACTATGACATGTTATACATTTTCTGTTAGACAAACTATTCTTGAATCTGAAAATTTAAAAATTGCATTGAAAGAATTTGATAAGGAAGAAAATGAAGACATTTACGAAGACAAGTATTTCAACTTTGAGGAGCTTATTTTCTGCAAAGAAAAGAGATTTTGAAAAAAAATTTGCACTGGATGATGTATCTTTCACCAAACTAATAATAGATTTTCGGAAAATTTTTGTAAAAGCTTCTTTGTCTCAAAATCTTGAAAATAGTGGGTTTTGACCAATTTTTCATCCCAATTTTTTGCACAAAAAGAGTCGTAACTTTTGAAATATCAATTTACAAAATTTTGCCGAAAAATTTCAGATAGTTCAATCTTTTTCAGACAATTAAAAAAAAATTCGAAACTAAAAGGTTAATTACTAATTAAAACACTTTTTGTAAAAGAGGGTAATATAACATTTTATTAACATATTTTTAAGGTTCATAATGTCATATTTTTGTAATTTAATTGCTAATTACTCTTGATAGAATAAATTCAGAAACAACTTATAAGGACAATTTTTTGTTAAATTTGTCAAGGAACTCCAAACGAAAGTTTTATCTCCAAATCTGCGTATTCGATCTTTTGACTATGGTCAGAGCCTTTAAGGATATTTTAATTCCAGTTAACTCTTATTTCAGATGAATGTCTGAAGTCATTTAAAGAATTTTGCTCTCCAATTTGATATCTCACGTGTAACAAAGTACCAAATCGACGACTAGATCACTAAAATCGGATGCTTATTTTATTACGACTTTCTTTTTCAGCCGTGCCGTGAAATTTTTGTTCGAGATTTTAAGCAAATACGAAGCCGACGAGCAAAGATTATTCTTACAGTTCATTACAGGCAGTCCAAAACTCCCTGTTGGAGGTAAGAATCGATATTCTGAAGAGTACATGTTTTTTTTTATAAGCAAGTGTCTGTCCCTATGCCAGGCTAGCATTATGCTTAGTATTCTATTGTTCTCAAACAATAGAGCCATTGTTTAGGTACCAAAAACTGAGCCTGCATATGCTTATAAACGTTATGCTTATAAAAGAAAAAACATGTATAGCGTCTACTGTTGAATTGTCTATATTTTCTTTCGCCAGTTTACCCATAGAGGTATAAAGAAAAACAGGAGTTGAATATGTCGGTAATTGGTCTTTAAAGTCTTTTGATTTCTTTTATAAAATGTATCAAAAGAAATTCTAAGCTCGCCCGATGAAATAAGACTTTTTAGTAGAACTCAAGTTTGCTATGAACATTCTAATAATCAGTATTGAAGATTCTCGCCTTTTAATATACGAAAATTAGATAAAAATTCGTCCAGGAAGCAAGTTTATGTTCCATTTCGCTATCCGTTCAATTTTGTTTTGAAAAAATATTTTCTCAAGCCAGAAAATGAAAAGTTCTTTATAAGCACACACGATTTCAGACTCAATTTGTAGACATAAAGTCGCTGGAGAATTTTGGAGGAAAGTATCAAGCAATAGAGTTCACCTTAAGGAAAACATTGATCGAAAAATCTTATCATTTGATGAAGGATTGCCAAGTTTACAGGCCTTTTTTTAGTCCAAATATTTTCTTACACTGATGTCAGAAACAATGAATCTCGTCTCATCTAATTTCTAAAGCTTAAATGAGCCAATAGGATTTCACCTATGGATAAAAAAGCTCATTAAGAATGCACGATATATGAGATTATGAGCATGCATACATCGTAATTTTTTTAATCGTAGGGCGAGCTTGGTTACAATAGCATACTTCTCCTGTTTCTTTATACCTCCATGGTTTACCTTTGTATCGTCGATTATTTTTGAAGATGCTTCGCGTTCTTGTGATTCACTTCTTTTTATAAGCAACCAGGCTGCTATTCGATCAAATCATAGAGGTATAAAGAAAGACAGGAGATGAATTTGTCGGTAATTGGTCGTTAAAGTCTTTTGATTTCTTTTATGTAAAAAATCAAAAGAAATTCTAGGCTCGCCCGATGAAATAGGACTTTTTAGTAGAACTCAAGTTTGCTCTGAACATTCTTACTATCAGCATCGAAAATTTCCAGCCTTCTAATATACGAGAATAAAAGAAAATTTAGCTTCGCGAAATAAGTTTGCGTTCAATTTTGTCATCCATTAAATTCTGTTTTGAAAAGATATTTTCTCAAGCCAGAAAATGAAAAGTTCTTTATAAGCACCACACACAATTTCAGACCCAATTTGTAGACAAAAAGTCGCTGGAGAATTTTGGAGGTAAGTATTAAGCAATAGAGTTCACATTGAAGAAAATATTGATCGAAAAATCTTGTCATTTGATGAAGGATTGCAAAGTTTACAGGCCCTTTTTTAATCCAAATATTTTCTTACATCAATGTCAGAAACAATGAATCTCGTCCCATTTTATTTCCAACACTTAAGTTAGCCAATAAGATTTTACCTATCAACAAAAGAGCTCATTAAAAATGCACGATATATGAGATTATGAGCATGCATACCTTGTAATATTTTTAATCGTAGGGCGAGCATGGTTACATTAGCATACTTCTCCTGTTTCTTTATACCTCCATGATCAAATTAAGCAACCCCAGACTTGACCCGAAAATTTGGGTTTCTTATAAAAAGATGTGTACTCTCCATAATTCGACCCTCTATATTTTTTCGAAAAGTTAAAGAGGAAATTGTCCTTGTTTTGGAATCTTAAGAAATATAATTTCTCTCTGTTTAGGATTCAAGAGTCTGAACCCACCATTAACGATCGTCCGAAAAACAGTCGACCAATCAGCCAATCCAGACAATTATCTACCGTCCGTCATGACGTGCGTGAACTACTTGAAACTGCCGGACTATTCGAATGTCGAGATAATGAGCACTAAATTGAGGACTGCTTATTCAGAAGGCAAAAATGCTTTCCATTTATCCTAGTATAGGGATGACGTAATTGGTTGTCTTATTGGTGCGCATTAGAATCATCCTTTTGGATTACTACGTTTTTATTGGAAGACGAAAGATGATTGATCATACATAGAGATAGAAGAAAACCTTTATTATTATTTTCAGAAACATTTGTAATATAGACCTTCCTTGCTTTCTTTCGTCAAGATGGCCTTTCATTGAGTTATATTTTTGTTTCCAAGACAAAGCCGAGCCAGTAGAACTTATATGGATTTCAGCATTTTATTCCTTATGATCTGCAGTTACTTTTATTGAGTCAACATTTTCAGAGCAGGAAATCTTATCTTCATCGTGTTTTGGTTTTAGAACAAGACTTTTTTGTCAAGAAATTTCTTATATACTGTGATCTATATGGCTTATATTCATTGAGTTTAAAGCCCGAAGGGCTAGAGTAGAATCTTTAACCGTTCTCAGGCAAGAAAAAGTGAAGCCTAAAAACATGCGCCGTATTTTTGACGACAGATTGAATCTAGCAATTCCTTTGTTTACGATTGATATTTTTTTCGAAATTTAGCGGTAGACTTTAGTTTCAATCTGTCATTTGTGTAAAAACCAGGCGAGCCGCTCAAGGCCGTGCAACTTTGGTAGGATTTATTGGCTTCAAATCCTACCAAAGAGATTGACTTCTAACCCTTCGGGCTTATACTTCATTGGTTATATTGTTTGAGACCTTTTGCTTGAAACCTCATTGTCATCCTTTCCTACCTTTTCTCTCACACTTCTTATAAGAAATGCTTCTGATTTCAAACCTGTAAGAAATAATATTACAAAAGCTTCTACTTGAAAAGCTGGTTTTCGGCTAAGACTTCCAATCACTTTGATAGGTTGAATCTAGAGGTTTGTGCAATTGAAAAGTACACTTTTGCAAAGGCATGCAGGAAATGAAAAAGTTTAGAGTTTTAAAGGTTGAAGCGAATCGTGTAGGAGAATCTTGAGATAACTAGAAGATATGAGTTGCTTGCCCTGCTTTTTATTAGATATACATATTTGAGAAGATGAAAATTGGATTTATTTTTTTGTCCATTTTCGTGACGTTTTTATTTGAAGACAGTATTTCTACGATTGACATTTTTTTCTATTGAAAAATAAAAGAAAAGGTTATCTTGTTTTAACTCACCTTGTGTTTCTCCATCATGGGGGTCCTAATAAGGTCTAGGGGGTTGGAAAATTAACAAGCAGGGTGGGGGGCGTTTATTTGGAACCTAAGAGTATCGTAACTTGTCTGTTTTCCATAGTAAGGAATATTGTGATCCTTTAGGTCCTTTGCGAAAGAAAAATCTCGCAAACATTCATTTGCATTAATTGCAACTGAGCGATTCGACGCACCTTTATTCCTAAATACTTCCTGAATTATTTTTCAAACGTCATTAGTAATGGTTGAAATGTTACAACATGAATGGATCGCTTAGAATAACACCCCATTGGGCACTACGTACTGTATTCCGTCAACCTTTCCATTGTTCGTTCCCGCATGTCATGATAGTAGGAAAGGGCAAACCCAGGGACAAACAAGGTGGTAGCTGAATGGACCTACCTGATGATGAAAGTTAGAGAGCAATAAGGAGAAAAACGAGAGAAAAAACAGTCAGAAAATAAAAGCGTTTGACGAAAATGCATAATTCATCATTGATTGTTGATGGGGGGAGTAGGGAAAAAAGAAATATTTAAAGTTCCGGTTGCAAAAATCAGTTTTATTGATAATTGAATCATGCTTCTTGATGGTGCGCATTGTAATCAATAAAGTTTTTGTGTAAAAAAATCCAATGAAAATCTGCAAAACGAACGTCAGTTAATTTATAGGACCTCTACCCCACCGGGGTAGGTCCAAAAAAAGCATATACGACCTGGGCTATAGTACATTATGTTACAGAATTCTGTTAGTACATGACTGTTTGACATTTCAATTGCCATCACTGAAAGACCAGCGGGATGGGTAAGCTGAGACAGTTAAAAGCGGCAAATTTGGGGAGAGCAAATAGCAGCTAGGGCGCTGGTCAATGGGACTGATGGGGCATATGCAAGACATTTAAAAAACAACCGACATTCTTCCTGAGATTCTCACATAGAGTTGTCGTGTTAGTATATAGTATTTTTTTTACAAAATAAATCACAACTTCTAGTCGAAATCAGTAACAGCCACCTGAACGGCAATCAAGATAAATTGATACACACGGCGCCTAGAATTTTTGTACTTTCATCCAAAAATGTACAGCAAATAATCTATATTGAGGCTATTGGGCTGAATACATTTGATCAATTTGGTAGCATTGAAACTGGTTTATGCTAAAATTCGAGAAAATGGTGAAAATTTGGGGAGAATAGATAATGACGTCACCAGGCTAGTGGCCATTTTGAAAATTTCAATTTCTCGTTTTTTACATTCAATTTTGGCGCAGTTTACAGGTGCCAAATTTTAAATTATTCAGATGAGTAGTTTTGTATCTAGAAAAGCTGGAAGTCTGCTCCAAATGCCAAAAAAATCACATTAAATCGGACCATATTTATTCAGAGCTCTCTGGAAACCAAACCAAACCGATACCCCAATTAGTGTGAAATTGCATAGAAATACAGTAAACCCTACAAACGTTACAAAGAAGATCAAACATCTCAATCTGAAATCGGTTTTCCCAACTTTAGACACCCAGCAAGGTGCTTTCAAGCGCCCCAATAGTCAAAATAAAAAGTATTAATTTGCCGAGAGTATAAAATCGTATTTTACCGGCCGCTCTGTAAATCTTTTTCTAGTTAAGAAAAATAATTGAAATTCACACAACAGTTACATCTTTATGAAAAGCTTCACAAAATAAAAGAAATTCAGTAAATTTGCTAAGATTTGACTAATTTGCAGAACAAAACCTAAAAGCGCTTTTAGTCTGTAAAAAAACCACCAATACAAATTAAAGATCTGAAAATTTTCACACAAGTGTGTTTTGTTACGATGCAGGATTGTGCAAAATATCAAGTGTATAACATTAATAGTTTTTGAAAAATGGCAATTTTGTGGTGATTTTCGGACATTTTCTATTATGGTCTGTAAAATCATGGAGCTATAAAGAAAGACAGGAGTTGGATGCGTCGGTAATTGGTCGTTAAAGTCTTTTGATTTCTTTTATAAAATGTATCAAAAGAAATTCTAAGCTCGCTCGATGAAATAAGACTTTTTAGTAGAACTCAAGTTTGCTATGAACATTCTAATTATCAGTATTGTAGATTCTAGCCTTTTAATATACGAAGATCAAATAAAACTTCGTCCACGAAACAAGTTTATGTTCCATTTCGTTATTCGTTCAATTTTGTTTTGAAAATATATTTTCTCAAGCCAGAAAATGAAAAGTTCTTTATAATCACACACGATTTCAGACTCAATTTGTAGATATAAAGTCGCTGGAGAATTTCGGAGGAAAAGTATCAAGCAGTAGAGTTCACCTTAAAGAGAAAATTGATCGAAAAATCTTATTATTTGACGAGGGATTGCCAAGTTTACAGGCCTTCTTTTAGTCCAAATAATTTCTTACACTGATGGCAGAAACAATGAATCTCGTCTCATCTAATTTCTAAAGCTTAAATGAGCTAATAAGATTTCACCAATTGATAAAACAGCTCATTAAAAATGCACGATATATGAGATTATGAGCATGCATACATCGTAACTTTTTTAATCGTAGGGCGAGCTTGGTTACAATAGCATACTTCTCCTGTTTCTTTATACCTCCATGGTAAAATACACCAGCCTGTAACTTTTGCTCTGGTTGTGCAAATTAATTCAAAATTTTCAGCACCATTAAATCTTGAAAAAAGTCTCTCGAAATAAAAGATTTGAGTGAATCTGCTGAAAATTGACTATTCTACAGACCAAAACTTAAAAACGCTGATAGTCTGTAAAATACCAACCATACAAAATATTGATCTGAAAATTTGCACACAAGTGCGTTTTGTTTACATTAATAGTTTTTGAATAATTGCAATATCCGGGTGATTTTCGGACATTTTCTATTCTGGTCTGTAAAATACACCAGTGTCCGAAAAAAAGTGCACCCTCAAAATTCGAACCCTTTATTAATGAACTTTTCAAAAATATATAACAAGTGTTTTGACTAAAAAATTCACACGTTAAATAATCGAACAAAATTCCTCCTACAATCATGATTGAAATATATTAAGAATTCCGGTTATTTTAACGTTTTTAAAGATTTAAAGTTCCGAAGAAAGTCGATTTTGGGCTATCTTTTTAATTTAATCGAATATTTCAATTTGGGAGGGGTTGGCAGACTTCCAGGCTATATTCTGAGCCTTATTGGACTATTTTTGAACTTTTGGATCCTCAGATCCTAATGTCTTAAGTGTAGCGTTAAAACTCCGATTTAAAACTCTACCTTTCGAACCTACTTTAGAGCACTTACAAATCGATTGTGGTTTCAAAACTTCCTGGGGAATTTCCCTTTTTTCACAAATATTATGACCTTGATTGTACTAAAAATGTCATCTTAAAAAAAAACCTAGCAAAAATTACCAAATGATTTAAGGAATCGAGCCCTAAGCCCAAGGTCTTTGGAATTGAATATTTCCATCAGCAAGATACTGGTCCATACATCCATGAAAACCTGGATTCGAACAGGCCACAAATCTCGATCCTGTTTTATAAATCCCATAACTTCCAGATGCTCCTCCATAAAGCCAATGATTTGCATGTCTTAACATATCCACACCATATCTACCTCGTACATAATAGCCTGGATTCGGTCTGTTTTGTGCCCAGTGGTCATCCAGTCTAACTTTCGTATCGTGTCCTTTGATGCGGCTAGAACGTAACGGCTCTTGTTCTTTTGCGACGGCACGGGCTGGTATTTTCCAAGGCTGGTAAAAATCACCTAAAAGAATATACGACCCCCATAATTCCATTCGCCAGTTTTTATTTCCAATACCAATATACCCGCATCCCATGATTAGATTATCTTTCTTAACATGACTCATATTCTTGACACACGGTTTATTGAGTTCAAGGCTAAAACTCATTCCTAATTTTCTCCATTCCGATTCATGTTGAACTATATGCGTTAAATTTGAAGCTCTAAAAGCAAAGTCTTGGTCTAGGTCCCATGGTATAGTATCATGAAGTTTAGCAGCCGCTAGACCAGATCCGTCTTCGTTCGTGTATTGATAGCCTAGCTTATCGAACAATTTATAAGTATTAACTAGCATGAAATGAAGGTCTCTCATACAAGCTCTTTGCCGTAGCTGAGTTGCTCTAAGATTGCATTTGACTTTGGATTCAATATAATTAAATTCTAAGTGTGTTTGTGTACCGTTTATGGCAGGTAAATAAAATTCTGAAATTTCATTACGTATAGCAAAGTCTAGTAAATGAGCTCTTGTTAAATCATGGAAATCAACCCAGTCAGTCTTGTAAAAAATACTGGCTGGGTGTGATTTCATTATTTTGTTTTGGTTGTTCATGACATATAGAATTTCCGGGTAGACAAGATCATCAGCACATTTTGTCGTCACTCTAGATGTTAAATAGTCGAGCAGTACATTTCTATCCATCGCAAAGGGTCCATCAAAATAATCACAACGAAGCAATTGGTGTTTATAACAAACATCAAACCCAAACACACTTTTATATTGACTCCAAATAAGCTTTGATTGGTAGCATCCGGAACTCCACCGTCCGTCCGGGTAGATTACCGATCCCGAGATAACATCGCATGTCTTCTTTACCAGTGGTTTCAAAAACTTTCTCATATCAAAATTTTGGTCAAATCTACGGATCCCTTTGGTCAACAAAACAAACTGTGTGGAGCTTTTTGCCACCAAATCTCTCAAGCTTTGAACTAATGATTTTGATTCTAAAATAGTAGTATTGAAATTGGGTAAGATGTGCTGGATATCCTTAATCATTGAAGAATGTTTATCAAATATAGACCGAGTTAATCCGAGTTGGATGTGAGTTGATACTGTCCAGTTTGGCTTATTCTTTATATCCTCTAGCAAAACTTTCAGATCGGTTACTTCATTAACTGCATTGAAAATGACGGTTATATTGTCACGAGGATCGTGTTGTATTTGATAGCCGCCATTGATACGACTCAATCTTGTGACCATTTTCCCGATCGCGTCGCTTAATTCTTCATTGCGTTCGAACCGTTGAGCACGTGACAGCTGCTTCAAAAACAAATCTAGATATCGATTATCAAAGTCGATTGACTTGTTATTTGAAGAAAATGGATTTGTTTTCAAGACTTTGCTGATACTGATGTCCATTTTGAATGAGATTTCAAATAAAATTGTCAGCCCAATAAATGCAAAACACAAAATAGCAATGAAAACTTTGTACCAAGTCATTCCTAACATTTTATAATTGTAGATTTGTTCTCTTTTCCAGTTTCAAATCTCTGAAAATATACACAAATATTATGTTAAATGGTTTCCTACTATCAGTTTATACAATCTTACGCAGTTTGATAATACTTTTTCCCTCTTATAATATTCCCTTTAGAGGTTTTCCCGCAGCGTCCTTAAATTTTGTTTATCTATTTATGAAAAAGTTTGTTGACATAACATAGCAAGTCAACTCTTGTTTTATCAGAGCTTACACCTTGAATTTGACAGTGGGGGCCCAATGAATATAGAGTTTAAGGAGGCGCAACCAAAAATTTTAAGTTTGCAAGGTGGCGTTTATAAGATCGTTTATAAGAACCAATAACTAGTATTCCAGGTTTTTCTTATTTTCCGCACATTTTAAGTCTTAAATTGTTTAACTAGACTAGGCCACGAGATATTTTCTGTTGTTTTTACATTTAGCTTTTTTAGAACCTTATTGTTTTAGAAATGTAGATTGATTTGATATGAATGAACCGCAATATAGAGTGTCGCTCATGTGACACATTTGTATTTGTTTTCGAAACAAGGCAATAGACGATATCGGCTTAACGAATTCTCCCCGAATGATTACCATGATGCATTGCGCAAAAAAAATCACGGACTATATTGACTTACTGAATTTTTTTGTGCAATGCATCATGGGTAATCATTCGGGGAGAATTTCGTTAAGCCGATATCGTCTATTCGTTTTTAGGGGTGTGACCTTACACATGTATTCTCTATAAGAATAAAATAGATAATACGGCTTCGTTATGCAAAATAGTAAGAACAATGTAAGCACATTACGACATTCTCAGGCCTTGTAGACTCTAAAACAACCGATTTCTTAGGAAAATGGACAAAAATACTCACAAAATGGTGAAAATATGAACATGTTCAGAACATGTTCAGAATAATTTAAAAAGTGTTTAAAAACATCCTAAAGCTTTAAAATTTGGGAATCTTTATAAAAAGCGTGTTTGTCTGTTTGTATTGAGATGATACTTGAAACACTAGGGCAGGAAAAATCTCAAACTCCAAATTACAAAATACCAACACAAAAAAAATACGGTTTAACGGATCTTGATCTTCTTTACAAGAATTTACTAACCAATTGTTCAAAATATTTGAGATGTAATCTTCAGAAGTGCTAAAATCACAAAACCACGAACCAATAGCTTCTCATTTTATTTGCTGGACAAACTTAAAGATGCCTATCTAGCCTTTATTTACATATGCATTTGTGGTGGTTGCTCCATAGATTTATAAAGCCCCAAATAAGCTAGATGGAGTGCTTTTAGCTCTTCCAAGCAAAAAAAGTGAATATCGCAAAAAATATTGCTGCTATTTTGTTCGAAAACACGCGAAGCTTCTGATTGGTCAAGCGCTGAAATTATATTGTAATGTCACGTGACTCAGGTAGGATTTCCTACCTAACCTCGGCACAGTTTTCAGCAAAACCCCGATATTCATGATATTCATGACGTAATGTTTCTACGGAAAGACCCCTGTTTTTGCCAGTAGTGGCAAATTTTATACAGCTTTTGTCTAGTTTAAATTTGTCACTACTGGCTAAAACCAGGGTATTTTCGTAGAAAACATTACGTCATGAATATCATGAATCTAGCCCTTCGGGATTTATATATCTATGTTTGCCCATGCAGGTTGAAGTTCAAGCCAAAGGTCACATGTTAAAGGTCACAGCTTGCGGATTAACACGTTGAAAGTTCTTTTTGAGAAGCAGGTCAACAATTATCCATTTTTCAGCTTCATGTTTATCTTATGATGCTTATGAAAACATGCATGATTTCCGATGTTTGGAAAATAAGCGGAAATCAAGTATCTTACCGATTACGGACGAAAATTACGGCATGCGAAATATTGAGCATGCGTTATAAAAGGGCTAAGGTTAGTCAACGTGTCATCTCGCATCAAACGTAAGGTCGTGTACTCAAACTTATAAGCTATTCGTATTAACGATTTTTCTTTATCTTTATTCACGTTAAACTTCGAGTACAAGGAATGATGGCCCGGGGGGGGACTAGGGTTGGCGAATGAGGAGTATGTGCGGACGGGACCTCCGAAAACCGACCCTTAGAGAGACTGATTTTTGCTGAAAAGGTGACCCTGAGAGACTTTTTGAAATTTTTTTCGACTTTTGAAAAAATTCATACCCTTAGAGAGACTTTATTACAATTTTTTCTCTGGAAATCAAAAAATTTCCTAAAAATTCTGAATTTTCCGACCCTTAGAGAGACTAATTTAAAACTTTCTGATTTTTCCGACCCTTAGAGAGACTTTGAAAGGTGAAAAAACCGACCCTTACCGTCCGCACATACCCATCATCCATTTTTGCCTAAGTGCTCCCCCCCCCGGGAATAATGGCAATTATCAACTAGCCAAAGACAACGGACGTGCAGATTTATTACTTATTGTTAACAATCCATGGTTTTTTGTCCTACGAAAAGGTCAGTCAGATTGGCGAACAAGGCTGACCCCTATAGCTCGAGGGAGGTAGGTTTTCAGTCCAGGGGAAGAGGCTCATTAGTTCAGGGGTCCACTAAATTATTTATGATTATTCAGAAGAATCAAAGAGCCCCCCCCCCCCAGCGGACCCTCAATTCACGCAATCACGCAAATTTTCCTCGAGTTTCATGCAATAATCCGATTTTCAGAAAATCGGAAAATTTTCGGGAAAACAACCCATAATTGGTGGAAAAAAGGGAAAATTCACGTATTCACGCACAAAATAGCCCAGATTCACGCATTCACGCAATCAAAAAGTGGATTTTCACGTTCACGCAAGTTTTTTCGATTCACGCATTAACGCTTTTTTTTTTAATTTTCACGCATTCACGCAACCGAAAATGCCCATTCACGCATTCACGCAAACCACTGGGGGGCCCATCAAAGAACCGATCGACAAACCAATAAAGTTAATAAAGAACCGAGACTTAAGACTTAGGACCTTAGGATCTCAGGATCCAAAAGTTCAAAAATAGTCCAATATGGCTCAGAATATAGTCTTGAAGTCTGCCAACCCCTCCCAAATTAAAATATTCGATTAAGATAAAGAGATAGCCCAAAATCGACTTTCTCGCCAGAACTTTAAATCTTGAAAAACGTTAAAATACTGTAACCGGAATTCTCATTCTATTTCGACCATGATTGTAGCTTTTTTGGTCGTCCAACAACGCACACAGCTCGAGCGTTTTGGTCGAAAATTAGAAAAAATTTGCATGTAATAGAAATTCAAAACAAAACCAATTGTACATGATAAAAATAAACACACAATCAGTATGCTTACCTTCTCCCTGAATGGCTACTTGAAAAAGAACAATAGAAGAGACGAACAGCTTTGCGCACAAAGTTGAAATTTCTCAACTTTCAAAAAAGCTCACGCCGTCCGTTGCGACGAGCCGTGAAGGCTTAATTTATTTAATTTATGCAATAATCGAGCCGTGCGCATTGTGCGGTGACCAAAAAAAGCTAAGTGGACCACTAAGGAGTAAAAGTTAAGATAAGCCTATTTCGTAGGATTGTTTTTAGTACATGATATTTTTCTACGTCATATTGCAGTAATCAACTTTTTGACAAGTGAGAAGTTTTACGAAATCAAAAACAATGGAAAAGAGTTGAATTACCATTTCAATTGAATGATGACAGAACATTAATTTTTTCAACGTCTTTGTCGAAGGAAAGTCTGCACAGATTTGTCTCCCCATTGACTTTCAAGCCTGAAGAGCTAGACTCGAGACTCTTGGATGGGAAATGAAGCAACTTATTTCTACGCCCGCTCCGGACGCCCGTGCGTGGTTTTCAAAGAAACGCCGGATTAGAAATAAAATCTATCGCTAGATTAAAAAAAAATGCAGTCCTCAAAAACAAGTGAACCACTAGGAAAAATCCGTCATCATGATTGTGGCGCGTTCTAGACACGTTCTGGATGGGAAATAAGTGACTTCACTTTTTCTTGCCTAGAAAAAGGTTAGAGATTCTGCTCTAGTCCTTTGGAGTTAGATTCTCTCCCTTTAAATTGGATAGGAAATAGCATCTAGCAGATGCACGAACCCTATGAAATAGGTCATAGACAATTTTACACAGATTAGCGCCTTTCAGCTAATTTTTTACGAGATTTTATTTCAAATGCCTAGTTACCGAACAATCTTTGCACTGTAATCAAACTTCAAAAGACCGTCTAAAGGTTCGAAGAGAACTCCAGATCCAAGTTATGGATTCCCGCCAATAATTTGTTTTAAGGAGAGATTATTTTCATAAAATGGAGTATTCTACCTTTAAATTTTGCCTTTATTCAAATTATTTCGGTTTTTTGAGTGTGTTTTTAGCCATTTTAGAGCTCTAGATTTCAAAAGACCCACTCCCTCGAGCCAAACCATGGTTGGCTCTCACCGTGTCACTGAACTTATGCCCCCCCCCAATATCAAAATGCTTCCGCCCTACGTGGGACTTTAAATTTGCGAAAAAGTGACCCTGAATGGGACTGAAATTCCAAAATTTTCTCAAATTTTCTACTTTTTCCCCAAATATTCCAAAAAAGGCACCCTACGAGGGACTGATTTTTCTATTTTGGTGTTTTTGCGACCCTACCTGGGACTCGTGGAGGTTAAAAAAGGTACCTGACCAGCGGAGCATCCCCGTAACCCGTCTTGGGGGGGGGGGGTTTCAGGGGGTACCCGATTCCGCAATTCCGTCAATTTTTTTTCCAATTTCCGTCAAACCGTCTTAAATTGAACCAAAATTCCGTCACCGAAAATTCCTTTGAAATTCAATATTTTTGTCGAAAATTCCGCCAATTTTGAATATCTTTTACCAATTCCGAAATTCCGCAATTTTTTTGCTAAATTCCGTTTTTCCGCACTAAAATTGTCTAATTTTCCGTCTCCGTCAGAGAACTCAATTTCCGTAATTCCGTCTAAATTTTCGCCAAATTCCGCCACTCCGTCCGAAAAAAGGGCCGATTCCGCTCCTCCGCCAACCATGAAACCCCCCCCGTCTTGCCCTAGTACCCCCCCCCCCCCCCCCCCGGGTCCCGCACGGGTCAGACGGTCAGACATACAGAAATCTGTATGTCTCTCCTTACGATTTTAGGTAAAGAAAAAAGGCGTTGGAAGTAGCTTCTAGTCGGTTATTTTCCTTTTCTCTCACGCGCGCTGAATATTTAATTAGCGTTTACATTATTTGACTGACAGTTTTATTATAAGGTTATAAGTAATAACCGACTAGTTTACTAGTCCACGTACAGCAATGCTATGACATAATCGAATTAATCTAGTCTTGTTTGACCCCCCTCTCCTAAGACCATTCTTTATTTCACAATAATGCCAAACTTTTTGCTCTGATCGTTTTCACGAAAATTGCTAAAAATTTCATCATGCAAAAAAAATAACAAACACCATCCCTAATTATGCAACGTGCCGAAATCTCGCCATAACGTCAAAAAATTGTAATCACGCCCTCATGCAAAGAAAAATCTCCATCACACAGGGTCTCTCTTGTAAGTCTATTTCGAAATTTCAGGTAATTGTGGAAATCGACCGTTTTTAATTCGCAATTTCGGAAATCTCAAAAAGTCTTTTTTCTGTATTTCAGAATTCTGAAATAAGTTGGGCATCGGGAAGACCTATTTTCAGGTCAAAATCTCCGGTAATAAGAATTGTCCTTCTTTAATTGACAAATTCATTAATAAAATCTCTAAAAAAGCAAAATCGGTATTGCAACTAAGATATTTTTACGTTGTATTTCGTAGCTCAGAGCAAAATTCTTTGGTATTTCACTAATTACAGCGCTTCATGCTAAAAATTGCTAAGAGCACAAAAATCAACTTCCAAGACAAAAATATTTCATGGTTTAAGACCATAAATCATCCAAAAAATAACCTCATCTATGCTAGAAAAGTATGAAGCCACGGGTGAAGGAACAACAAAAAAGCAATAAGTAAATATAACAAATTTCCATACATATATGTCATATATATAAAACAACATTTCCTTTCACAAATTCAAACTTTGTTGTTCATATATTTTCCCATCCAAAAGAGGAAATTTTCATCCTTTACGTTTGCATGTGAAAATCCTTCCAAAAAATTCATAAACCGAAAAAAAAAAAAACACGCGTGAATTGAAATAAAAGATTCCGAGCTCTTCAGTTTTTGAATAATCTTTATATTTCTTTTTAAAGGAGCTTTTATGAAATTGAAACATATTGTGATATATTATTTAAAACATAAAGTTTTTTTTTAATTTATGTTCTTCAGATACTTTTTCTCCAGCATAGTAATATCAGACTCATTATGTCGTTCTTTTATAAGAAAATCCAAGTTTTTTGAAGCCTTTCTAAGCTTTTTGAAATTTTAGATCTAAAAAATGTTCTTAATATGTTCGTATTTTCACGTATTTTTGGCCTCGTTCGGGCCCTCCCCCCGTTCGTAAGAGAGGCCCCCCAATGGACCCACAATTCACGCAATCACGCAATTTTTTTTCGAAATTCACGCATTCACGCAAATTTTCCTCGAGTTTCACGCAATAACCCGATTTTTCAGAAAATCGGAAAATTTTCGGGAAAACATCGGAAAATCGGGAACACTGCACACAACCAGTGGAAAAAAGGGAAAATTCACGTATTCACGCACAAAATAGCCCAGATTCACGCATTCACGCAGTCAAAAAGTGGAATTTCACGTTCATGCAAGTTTTTTCAATTCACGCATTCACGCATTTTTTTTTCAATTTTCACGCATTCACGCAACCGAAAATGCCCATTCACGCATTCACGCAAACCGCTGGGGGGCCGTAAGAAATCCGGTGTTTTATGGTTTTATAGTCCTCAAAGTCTCTTAACTTTATTCTTAATATTTTAACCTTCGAAACCTTATGCTCTTATGTTCTTATATAGTTTGCTCTTATGAGAAAGAACCTGTATGATGTTGTGTAGTAAGAAGATCTTAATTAGCCTGCATGTCCAAATTTAGCCCAGGAGCCACTTATAGCTTTTTGATAGACTGGATGGCGCTGATGCGTGGCCCAGTGTAATTTGGAAGGCACCATTTTTTGGCTTTGCTTGAGGTGGTAGCAAATTCGTACAACTAGATCCAGTCCCTTTTTTAAAGAAAAACAAAACCATGAACAATATATAGACCAATATTTTTCAAATTTTGGAAGTATTTTCTTGTTTCTATTGTAGTTTCATAAAATTTGATAGAATTTTAGAAAACATTTTATTGTTCTGATGTTTAAAACGAAAGTGAAAAAAATTCAAGATGGTGAAATCCTCTATTCAACTTCACTGGACTCAGCGCCATCAAAATCATCAGAAAGCAAAGTTCAGTCAGAATTGTAGACTCTAGTCTAGTCCAAATTCATAGACGATCCTATTGTCTACACAAGATCACTAAAAAAGGGGATAGTTTTTAGGAGGCGTGATAAATTCGATGAATTTATTATCGTTCTTTTGATATCAGGCTTTAAAAAGGGTAGCTATGCGAAACCATTCATAGGTTGTTAGATAACTGATGATGATTCACTACCCTTAGTACACGTTTTTTTTTTTATTAGAACACCTAAAATTTGGCTGAGCGTGGATGTGCTTATTTTTTTTAGCAATTTTCAGCCTTAAATGTTCTTAAATGCGTTCTTAATTTTTCGGACTACTTTAAATCGACAACATCATGCAAAATAAAAAGCACTTAAAGTTGGTAAAATTTGGACAATTTTTGACTCTCGATTTTAGAAAATACATCCCTAAGTTTGGTTAAAACTGCTTGAAAAGAGGAAAAAACTGTTGTTTCTTGTCATATTTTTTCAAACTGAGGCTGGGCATGTTCTTACGATGTTCTTAATTTTTCGACGAATTTCAGCCTAAATGTTCTTATAAACTGGGTTCTAATATAGAAAAAAACGTGTATCAGAGGTTGATTTTTCAAATAAAATATCAACCTCTGACGACCCATTATAGAAATTTTATGGTGCTTGTGTCTAAATCTAATCATTGTAGAAAAAACCAAAGATGAAGAGCAAATATTACCATATTAATGTCTAGCAGACTGTATCAGTACTCTTAGGTGCCAAATAAACGGCCCCCCGCTTGTTAATTTTTCGAAAATTTTCTACCCCCCCCCCACCCCCCCTTTGTTTTATTCGAGCCCCCCCCCCCCCGTTTTATTTGGCACCTAAGAGTATGTATTTTACTATTTACTAATTCCCCAGAAACCTCCAAGTGTAATTGAAATGATTTTCTTCCAAAATAAATCTTCTACATAATTCCTAGACTAGAGTCTACTTCTGGCTGAACTTTGCTTTTTGATAATTTTTTTTGAAGCTGAGTCCAGCGAAGTAGACACGGAGCATTTGACGAGGTCGCCATTTTGTAAAAAAAAAATTTAAATCCAAATAACAAAATAGCTACTCGAAGTTGAAAAATATAATTAAAAATGAGAAACAACCATCAATAACATATTTTGAATTCCTTACTTTCAAAAAAAACATTGCTTCGTTATTTTTTTACCTGGCAAAAAAAACAAAAATCTTTAAATTAAAGCATATTACCATATATTACCAGGCCACTTAATCGCGCCATACAATCTATAAGAAAGCTTAAAGTGGACCCCGGGCTACATGATTCCCAAATGTATTACAGAGAAAAGAAAACACTCGCGTTCTTTACACCGACAGCTCTCCAACATATCTCTTTAGTGATTACTAAAACTATTAACTATGGTAATGCCATTTTAATGAAATCAAAATAATGGACATATCTTTATGTTATGATTCTCTATCACTAACGTTTTTTAAAAGCATTTATTTCATTTTTTAGTTGTGTTTTCAACGACGGGAATACAAATCTATCTCTGTTTGAACTTAATCGAAGATCTTTGATTGTCGTCATGGTTACTTTTCTCAGCGTTAATTGCACGCTGAATAGAATCTCGATTGGTCGGCACAGGTCAATATATGATTTTGGCATGTGCTTTTCACGGTACAAATTCACTAATAAGTAATACACGTTCTTTTATAAGAACAAATTATATGAGAACATAAGGCTTCGATAGCCAAAATTTTAGGAGCAAGTTAAGAACATTTAAAGTCTTTGTGGACTCTGAAGCACCCTATTTCTAAGGAAATTGGACAAAAATTCTCAGAAAATGGTGAAAACAAGTTAAGAACATCCGAAGGCTTCGAAAATTTTGGATGTTCTTATGAAAAAAAAAACGTGTAACGTAATTAACAACAAAATCATTTGAAGTATTCTGATGTGCTGACCTTTTGAGTTTAAGCCCTAAGATGTTCTTTAATTGTTCTTATTTTAACATTTCGGGGGGACCCGATTCCGTGAATCCGCTAAGTTTTTCTCCAATTTCTTTCAAACCGTCTAAAAAAGAACATAATTTCCGAAACCGAAAATTCCATTGAAGTTCAAGGATTTTGTCAAAAATTCTCTTATTTTTAAATACTTTTTTTCCAATTCCGAAATTCAGCAAAATTCTGTTCCGCACTAAATTTGCCGGGTTTTCTTCATTCAATAGACAACCCGATTCCTGTGATTCCGTTCAAATTTGTGTCTGATTCTGCCACCCCGCTCAATAAAAAGGCCGATTCCACTCATCTGCCAACTGGCTAGAAATTTGAACAAGAAATTTAATTTAGCGAATATCACTAATGAATCTATGTTAATAGTATAGGTTTGACGATGTAACGGCATCAGCCCCTTACTTATGTCGGTGTTTCGGTGTTCGAAGATAAAAAGTGACAGTATTTCGGTGTCAAAAGAGTGCCTTATGGAGACGAGATAATTTTCGCTATTTCAGTGTTAGTGCACGCCCGTACGCAACCACCGATAGCACCTGCTACTATAGTGTTAGATGTCGTGGACGTTACTTCTGAAAACGACCATATGTTTGGCCCAAAAATTGATTTTCAAAATCGGACCCTTACAGAGCAGAAATAAACTAGAAAATTTGAGACCCTTACAGTGCAGAAAATCTTTTCAATTGCACACCTCCCTTTCAAAAAGGTAATTTTTGAGACATACAGATGGGAAGTATACACATGTACAAGAGCCCGAGCAGTACGTTATTGAATAATTTAGTTCAATTTCTTCCTTTCGAAGGAAGAAGCCATTTGATTTCAAAACTTTCATAGGAACAAGTTAATTTTCTACCCTTACACCGCATTACAGGTAAAAACATACCCTAGTAGTACTGCACTGGTCAAAATATAGCCTTACCGTGCACTAGCTGCTAAACCTTGAAAAAAAAATCTTAAGCCGCACTTCTGGTAACTCGTTTACCTTAAGTATCCCCACCCAGGATTCTTTTTCTCTCTTTACTGTGAAGTAACAATCTACCTTATCGGCCAAAACTTATTATGGACATGTTTTTTTTTGACTGTACCAAAATGCCGATTTTCAACCAACCCGGTTCAAATCGGCACTAACAGAGACGCCCGGGGGGGGGGCAGCTGGGCAAAAGGACAGACGGGTATGTGCGGGTCCTAAGGGTACCTTTTCCAATATGTTTAAAATGCACTGTAAGGGTCGGAAAAACTAGAGATGCACTGTAAGGGTAGAAATTTCAGAAAATTCTTGAAAAATCTAGATATTTTGACCAAAAATGCTAGAATTTTGACCATTTTTTGCACGAAAGGGATCGAAAATTTGGGGGAAAATGCACTCTAAGGGTATGATTTTAACTGATTTTTGCTGCACTGTAAGGGTGCAATTTTAAAAGCCAATTTTTGGCCCGCACATACCGTCAGTCCGCAAACCCAGTGCCCCCCCCCCCCGGCAGAGACGGCTGAACCCTTTCTTATCGTTATTCAAAAATAAGAAAATAGGTTAGTAGCTCTGTCCGATACTTTTTGTCCGATCTTAATAGCTTTTATTAAACTTAGATATCGCTTGTTGAATCTGGAGTATTTCAGGATGAAAAAAATCATAGTCTATTTCGGATTTATAAAGTCGGCTCTATATTTGGCCTTTTTCGTGTCCAATTTATATACGAAACTTATATCAGGGTGTAGCTAAAGGATTGAATTTTCACATCGAGCTCTTTTTTTTGGAAAAAGCCGGAGGAAAATGGGATCAAATTGATCATTTTTGAAATCTAGGTGCTAATTCTAATCGTATATATTTTCCTGACAAGTCTATCTATCGGGGAGTTGATTTGAGATTTTTGTTTAGTTGATAAGAAAGGAACGAACTAAAGAAAACGGGAATTATTAAAATGAGTGAAAAATGATTAAAAAAGTCCTGAAAATGACCCATTATTGCATCCAACACCCCTTCCATCAAGTCTTCTTTTTGAATCCTCCCACGCTCCGAAACTCTGTTTCTCGGTTTGTTTTGATTTTGAATGAAGCCATTCCACTGTCAAACATTTTCGAATGTTCGAATGTTCGAATTCTTTTGACAAAACATTTTGGCGCCAACAACAAAGTTAACCATTAACAACGTCGTAACCAGTCCTACTCGTAGAGGTTTTTCAAGAAAAACAGGTATGTAACTCACAATTAACTTATTTTTTTCTCCTCATTGGTAAAGTTTTTGATTCTCCTCTTACCAACTTTTTCCAGACAATTGATTTTTCATTCAAACAAACTACTTTAGGCGTACAAACTTTCGCGAGCAGAAACTTTCGCGAGGACGAAAAATCGCGAAATTCACGACATTTACTTTCGCGAATTTAACGGAAAAATATTTTTCGCGAGCATAAACTTTCGCGAATCAAGACGTAAAATTGAGAATTTTCATATGAAAAAATGGCTTAGAGGGACTAATACTTCTTAGATTGGCTTGAAACATTTGTCCTTTGACTTATTAGTCTTTTAGCAGGCTAAAAATAGCCATAAAAGTTACATTTTATTCAAAATTTGAAGTTTTAATTACAGATTTTCTATTTTGTTAAGAATTTTTCGCGAGCATAAACTTTCGCGAATGGCCCTTCCTAGAATTTTTAAAGACATTTTTCTTTCGCGAAAAGGGCCAAAATTCGCGAAAATCGCGAAAGTTTCTGCTCGCGAAAGTTTCTACGCCTATAAGTAAGACTTCTTATAAAAATTCTTTTTCTCATTCGAAAGTCGTCTCATGTCTACATTTTGTTTCTTGGTGTGCGCCACGCCCCTTTTTAACCAGGTCTCTCTTTTTTTCTTAGGAATGGAATGTCACAGTTCTAAAACCACACCAAAAAGTGTCGCAACGGTGATTGTCAAAAGTCTTACCCGAATTCCAGCAATCGAGATCGACACGAGAAGAAGGCAGGACATTCGCCTGCACCAAGACGCGACCCCATAGAAAAGAAGACTGATGGAAACTATAAATGCCCGAACTGTACAGTAACGTCGGAATACAAAAGTAATATGCTAAGACATTTACGTAATGGTTGTTACGGCTAAAACAAAAATGAATAAAAAAATATGTCCATTCTGTCGTCAAGTTTTCCAACAAAAGTTTAACCGCGATCGTCACATTCAAAGGAAACACGGTGATGAGTTAACCGATATGGATCATGACCAAATGGTACCAAATTTGATTCTCAAGCTGCTGAAATGCTAAATGTTACCTTTTATGAGCACAATGATGAGATCTTTGAAGAAAGTGACGAAACTGATTTCGAGTCTGTCATTCAAGTAAATCCTGCCGAATCCGACCAAAATGATACCACCCAATCCGCCCAAAATGATATCACCGAATCCGCCCAAAATTATACCACCGAATCTGAATCTGTAATCCTTGTTTTTACCGACGAGCCCAACCCTGTAGAACCCCGAATCCTCCATTGATGAAACCCAATCCAATCCAATCCAATCATCAGCACCCAGCGAATCCGCCAATGATCAAGAAAGCCAGGTAATCAATTACGATATCATTCAAACAAACTACTTTAGGCGTACAAACTTTCGCGAGCAGAAACTTTCGCGAGGACGAAAAATCGCGAAATTCACGACATTTACTTTCGCGAATTTAACGGAAAAATATTTTTCGCGAGCATAAACTTTCGCGAATCAAGACGTAAAATTGAGAATTTTCATATGAAAAAATGGCTTAGAGGGACTAATACTTCTTAGATTGGCTTGAAACATTTGTCCTTTGACTTATTAGTCTTTTAGCAGGCTAAAAATAGCCATAAAAGTTACATTTTATTCAAAATTTGAAGTTTTACAGATTTTCTATTTTGTTAAGAATTTTTCGCGAGCATAAACTTTCGCGAATGGCCCTTCCTAGAATTTTTAAAGACATTTTCTTTCGCGAAAAGGGCCAAAATTCGCGAAAATCGCGAAAGTTTCTGCTCGCGAAAGTTTCTACGCCTAAAGTAAGACTTCTTATAAAAATTCTTTTTCTCATTCGAAAGTCGTCTCATGTCTACATTTTGTTTCTTGGTGTGCGCCACGCCCCTTTTTAACCAGGTCTCTCTTTTTTTCTTAGGAATGGAATGTCACAGTTCTAAAACCACACCAAAAAGTGTCGCAACGGTGATTGTCAAAAGTCTTACCCGAATTCCAGCAATCGAGATCGACACGAGAAGAAGGCAGGACATTCGCCTGCACCAAGACGCGACCCCATAGAAAAGAAGACTGATGGAAACTATAAATGCCCGAACTGTACAGTAACGTCGGAATACAAAAGTAATATGCTAAGACATTTACGTAATGGTTGTACGGCTAAAACAAAAATGAATAAAAAAATATGTCCATTCTGTCGTCAAGTTTTCCAACAAAAGTTTAACCGCGATCGTCACATTCAAAGGAAACACGGTGATGAGTTAACCGATATGGATCATGACCAAATGGTACCAAATTTGATTCTCAAGCTGCTGAAATGCTAAATGTTACCTTTTATGAGCACAATGATGAGATCTTTGAAGAAAGTGACGAAACTGATTTCGAGTCTGTCATTCAAGTAAATCCTGCCGAATCCGACCAAAATGATACCACCCAATCCGCCCAAAATGATATCACCGAATCCGCCCAAAATTATACCACCGAATCTGAATCTGTAATCCTTGTTTTTACCGACGAGCCCAACCCTGTAGAAACCGAATCCTCCATTGATGAAACCCAATCCAATCCAATCCAATCATCATCACCCAGCGAATCCGCCAATGATCAAGAAAGCCAGGTAATCAATTACGATATTTTCAAAGAAATCGAAGAGCGAGCGAGACAAAGAGATTTGAGCAACGGGGACATTTTTAAGGAAAAAGTTTTAGCAAAACTTAGGAATGATATTAAAAACCGAACATCAAAGCATACAGCGGCAAAATTTTTAAAAGATTTATTTGGTGAGATACTCAATGATTATAACTTCATTTGTTGGTTGGCAAAGCAACTTGAAATGAAACCCTGTCGCTTAAACGACGTTTTGCGAAATTGTGTAAAAGAGCTCGTGCCCCGAAACTCAATTTCCCAAGTATGTCTGCAAGTTATTTATGATTTTTGGTTGAAAGAAGAAAACTCGATTGTAAGCAACGATCGTAGAAATGGACGGAACGAGGTTAGGATCGCTAAAGAGGAATTCCTTATGAAATTTGATGGCTTTATCGATCCGAATATTGAAACTGAACACGTAACTCTCTCAAAAACGGGCAATATCAAAGTTAACATTAAAGCACCACGTATGATCTACACTAAAAGCCTATCCTGCCTGTACCTTGAGTTCAAGAAAGAACATCCCGACAATGCTTGCTCTTTGAGCACATTTGTAAAGTATCGGCCATTCTACATTGAGGTCCCGACTGAGCGTGAAAAACAATCTTTTCTTTGTATGCCGATACCAAGCTTAAAGCAATCAACACATACAGAAAAATTTGAAAATTGCAGCCGATTCTCTCTGTGACGACCTACCTCAACGCTCAGGAAAGTGTTAATCGTATTGATCAGTTCCCAGTGCAAAATTATTCCAAAAATATAAATTATTATGTATTTGAGACTGTTCTAGAAACGTATGTGAAAAAAGGAGTCACAAAGTCGTACACTAGAACCACCACAGTCGACAAGAATGAACCTGTAAACGAGATCTACTCTAATCTTATCGCCAGTGGAGCAAAATATCTTTACCACAGATCGATCGTCGACAACATAAAAACCACTATTCCTAAAATACTCGAGAGTTTCAACGGCAAGTACATCGAACTTGACTTTTCACAAAACATTGCACTGAAACCAAAAGACGAAGTTCAGAGTGCTCATTTTTCTGGTAAGCAACAATCTCTACACTGTTCACTTGTTGTTGACGAAAACGGCGAATTAACTTACGTATATCACTTGAGCGATGATCCCGGTCACAACCCTTCCTTTGTTGATGAAGTATTACACGATATTTTCAAGGAATGGAACATCAAAGACGAAACAGTAATCATAAAGTCAGACAACGCCTCAAACCAATACAAAGATCGGTATGCTTTTGCCTACTATCAGAGTCTGGCGGACACCTACAACGTTCGACTTATACGTTTGTATGGGGCTGCTGGGCATGGCAAAGGTTTGATAGATGCCATGTCAAGTTTTGGTGTCAAATCTATCTCGAGGAAAGATGTTCTAACAGGTGATGTGTGGTACAAAAACAGCCAAGAGATGTGTATCCATCTCTGCAAAGTGCAGCCCCAGCGAACACACACAAACAAAACCATGCTTTATCGCAACGTTGATCCCGTAAAGGTAGATCAGAAAAGAATGACGAGAGGGGAGCGACCAATCCCTGGCTGCAGCAAACAGCATCTATTTGACTATCAACCAGGGAACAAAAAAATTTCTGTAGGGAATATCTTTGTGACTGTGACTTTTGTTTAAAGTTTGAGTTTTCCTGTAAGAAAGAGCAAACCGAATCAAGCATCGAACTGGGCTACGATGAATCAAATCTCGACGTAGACGAGTCCTCGAAAGTGTTTGAGTTTGTCACCACACCGTCGTTTATCGCGCTCGTTTCCGCTGATTCGAATGAACCGGTGTACTTAATGAATGTCGAGTACAAGGGAATTGCCGAGGAAGAGGAGAATGACAAATACGGGCACACTGTTTCAGTTGGTGAAAAGTTTTTAAAAGGTAAATACCTGTGAATGATTAGATCACGTTCATCTCGCGCTCATAAGTATATTACAGGAAGTTGTTTTGTGCTTTGCGGAGGAAGTTTTTGAAGTTTTTGTTGATGTTTCGGACGAATTGACCTTGGACAAGGACATTTTTAAGACCCTCCAGCTACGAGCTGGAAATATATAAATAAATTATTAAATATTAAATCTATTTATTAAGCTTTGAAAATTTTGTGTGATAATACTTTTTGCTAGTTTGTCGTTATACGTTTTTCTCAGGCTTTTCTGTTCTTTTTATTTGCTTTTTGAATTTACGCGACTAGTTTTGATCATAAATTTCTCTGATAGCTCTTTCATTTCAACTTTAATGTTTTATTGTTTCTTCATCTTTCTGAGTTTTTTCGTTGTTGTAGCTGTTCAAGTAAAATTTTTATATGTTCATTATAAATAATATGACACAATAATTTAATAGAGTAATGTTCGTACCATTGTTATCGTAGAAAACAAGATTATTTTGATCTTAAAACACTCCAGACTCCATAAATTATCATAGCTATTGCCATTTGTTCTGATTAATTCTCGTCAGAAATAGGGAGGGGGGTTTGCCCGGAATCCCGAAAATTGAAAAAAAATGATAACACCATCACACCGGTTTTTACAGGTTCAAATACCGGCATAATGACAAAAATAAGGCCAAATACCGTCACCGTCTGATTTTAAAATACCGTTTTCCCGTCTTTTTTTTCGTCAAATCCCGTAATACTGTACTAAAAAGGGCCCATCCCGTCACACCGTACAAGTATAAGCCCCCCCCCCGAAATATACTATTCATATTCCATTTAACAAATTTTGTAAGGTTATTTAGGTTGTATTAATCCTTTATGGTTACATGCAAATGACTATTTATTTACTTTAAAATTAAAATTAAAATTTAAAATTAAGTTCAGGCTTAGTCTCCAATCTAATAAAAACTTTTCAACGATAGTGATATGGCTGATAATGCAATAAAGATGATATTTTTTGTTTATGATTGTTTTGATCATAACTCACTCGTGCAGGCACGACGGAAGCTTTTTATATCTGGTACGGCGAATGAGGAAATTTAAGCGATTTTATCGCGATTTGACCGACGAAGAGGTTTTTTTTTAAAAAAAATACTCCTCACGCTATTTTATGATTTTAGGCTACCTCAGGAATGCATAGAAACCTCCTCATGACCAAATAATGAGTCATGGAGTGAGATATGGTCCAAAACACTCCATGATTAATTAATCCTGAAATACTCAGAATTTTGAAATTTTAAAGAGCTCATTTTAAAGCCCTTCCCAAATTTCAATACATATCAAAGTTTTGGGAAAATTCATCATGCAAATGACGAAATAACAAGAGCCGCAAAGATGCGGATAAATATTTCCTTTACAAATGATAAAATAATTATTGATGTCCTCAAAAGATTTTAAAGTGCTTTATCTCAGATAACATCAAGCAACACAAGTCCCCAAGAATTTCAAAATTCGTTTATGTAATTGCTAGTATTTGCAGGATTATTCCTAAGATGACGAAGGTTCAAACCTACGGATTACGGAGTATATCAAAGCTGAACTCGACTGAGAATAACAATGCAGTAACCAAATTGGCTAGACAACCTTTAATTTTCGTTACTCTCGGGTACCTAATAGCCGCCCCCCCCCCCGCTAATTTATTTTTCGAAGATTTTCCACCCAGGACATTCTTATTCCAACCCCCCCCCCCGCTTATTAATTTTTGGGAAAATGTTTTTGAAAGTTCCCTTTTTTGTCCCAATTCTGCTGTATAGACCATTTTTCAAAGAGGACGTCCTGTTGAATAATTTTGTATTCCAGCCATAAAAACAATGATAGAGCCATGCATAATTACTGTATCATGTATATTGTATACATTATGCATGGTTTTATCATTGTTTTTCTGCTGGACTACATAATTATTCAACAGGGTGGCCTCTTTGAAAAAAGGTCTAATAGCCTCATTTTAAAAAATTTGCCACCCAGGACATTTTTATTCCAACCCCCTCCCCCGCTTATTAAGTTTTGAGATTTTTTCCAACCCCCCCGCTTATTCCAATCCCCCCGGCTATTGGGTACTCGAGAGTAGGTGGACTTAAGTTGGATTTTAGTATTATATAGCCGTCACCCGGTGTCGCACCTGCTGAGTAGAGTGTTGTGTTATTGAACACATCAAAAGGCCTTGGGATAGTGCATAATTATATCATTTTATTTTAAGCGGTTATTGCCGGAAATAAATGTTGTCATGCCAGGCCAGGAAATCACTTGAAAAAATTGTCAATTGAGAACAAAGTTTTCTTCATTTTTTAAGTGGAAGAAAATGTCAAGTTTTAAACGCACATTGAATAAAATATATATTCATAACAAATATTTTCCATCTTTTAAATGTACGTGTAAGAAATCTCCAAATTTATAAAGTTTTCCACGTTTTCAACGCGTATTGAAGAAAAAAAATTCATAACAAAAGTTTTCCATTGTTTAAATGCACATGTAAGAAATCTCCAAAATTATAACAAAAGTTTCAACCTTTTGCCTTTAAAACGCACGTGGAAAACAATCTACAAATTCACAACCAAGTTTTCCACATTTTAAACGCACGGGGAAGAAAATCTCCAAATTCACAACTAAAGTTTCCACGTTTAAAACGCATGTGGAAAAAATCTCCACGACCAAAGTTTTCCACATTATAAATGCATGGGGAAGAAAATCTCCAAGTACCAAGTTCAAGACAATGATTCCAATTGTTTAATTCCATATTCAATACAATCAAAATTTTAAAAGTTAACATTCTTCATATTGGCCAAGGTGTTCCGGTTATGTTATATCAGCTTAAAAAGTTTGAAATTACAGTTCTGTGAACCGCAACAGAATTTTCCCCACAAAAAGAGTTTTCGCCAACTGTCACTAACCAGTCCAGTTAATTCATTGTTGTAGATAAAAACACCAAGGGAAATTCAATCATTAACCAGTCAATTTTACTCCATGTTTAAATTTTAAACTCAAAGCTATAGCTAAATCATAGTTCATCACCAACCATATCGCCATCTGACCATCATGCGCATTGGGTGGTGCATATATACCATAAAATAAAGTGAGTTCAAACTTTTTTGATGTCGCAAGTATTTTTTTTCAGGTATAACATGGTCTAGTCAGAGAATCTGCCGTATACTATCTTCGCTTTCTGATTTGAATGAATTTATCCACAATATCACTTTAGGTAAATATACAGGCAAAATTGAAGTTAGCTTGTTGTGAAACATGAAAGTTGTAGGTAGTTGACAGACAAAATGTCCTGTTTTTCCAAGACCATCAAGATAAGAGATTGTATCTCTCACACCAAGAGTATGTAAACGAAACATCAAATCCAGACAATCGTACAAAAAACATGATCCAATTCAACTCATGAAAGCATAAAAACCAAAGAAAAATAGCGAAAGAGCAACATTTGTTGTCTATTTTTTGCCTCCATCTTTGTTATGACTGTTAAAAAGCAGTATGGTCCGATGAACAATACGCTTTCGAGCCGGGCGACGTTTTCCGATCGGCAAGGAGAATAGACCACCCTACGCATATTTCCTACGACGTGTCTTGAAAAAATGACGTCTTCCGCTTCAAAAAAAAGAACATCATACTGTTTTTACCGCCGGAGCTTGATTTAAAAAGCGACTCATGTACAAACTCACGAAATTGACCAAAACCGGCGTTAGACTTGAAGGAGAAGAAGGAGAAAGATTACCGTTTTAACAAATATTTCCTTCTGGAAAGGAAATATTTAATTAAAATAAAGTGATTTTCACGATTTTCGAAAACCTGATTTTAATACAGTCAAAAAAAAACATGTCCTTATCAGTCGGCCCTAATTTTAGTCACCTCGTCAAAATTTAGTCACTAAGGGCTGCCTAAGCGGTTATATTTACAGTTAATTTGGCCAGGTGTATTCGTATAACTACCAGCAATCAGCTAGTGCTAAGGGGTATACACTGCAGTGCACAGGGTGAGTGCTGATTCTGGAAATGCAAACAAATTAGGTACTAATCTTGGTGCTAAAGTTAACAAATGGGTTAAAAAGCAGCAATATTGCGCCAGATTTTTGCGGACTGGAATGGTCTGAAAAAACGACAACAACAGTCTTTTTCAGAGGAAAGTTCACTTCCGCTATTAACTATCCCCTGTAGAGAAAAAATCAAATAAAGGGAGGTCTCAATATTTGACAGTTAGCCCTCAAATTAGAAGCATTTTCCTGTTTCAGCATCTCGTCTGTTAGGTACGTCCTCGAGGAAAGTTGGCGTGGAATTAAGTTTAGGATATATAAAGCCCCTTTGCCAAAGGTTCTGTTACTCTCCTGCTGATAATAATTTGAATCTGTAAAAATATTTGTCATCCCTCAAACCATCAAAAATGCTGTTACTTTCCCCTGATGACTTTTTACCCGATACGTTACACTATCAATTAACGAAAGAGGATTATTATTTAGGCTTCTGCTCATCCTCTAGTGAAAAAAAGTTTCTTATAGAGGCTGCTTAATACTTGGTCGATTCATTTTCCCAGAATATGCCGCTTTTTGCCAAAATTCGGCAGACTAAGCTTCTACTTATCCACTAGTGAAAAAAAGTTTCTCATATAGTAAGTTTATCTATAGAAGTCTGCGATTCAGACTAATTATTATTAAGATCCAAGCAAGAACTGTAAAATACTGTTGAGTTCTCTCTAAAAACAGCAATATTTGTTCAAGGCGTGACTATCGCTTTCGCTATTTTGAATCAAAATACGATGGAATTTTCAGTTTCGGTAGGTTCAGAATTGACATCTAATCTATCATGGCTTTGATTGAACCACTGACGTTGTGTTACTATCAATGATTGGCTGTACCACTCTGGGGGGAGGCACTGACCTTGATGGCTGACGGGGAAGTACCGCTGGCGTTTGAAAAATGGACCCTGTCAGATATGAATATCTGGTAAATTTGGGACCCTGTCACGAAAACAATCGAGAAGTTTTCCCACTTTCACCCTAAAAAGTGGCCGAATAGACAATTTTCACACTGAAATTTTGTTCATAATTTCCAAATTAATAAATTCAAAGCCCTGTCAGATATCTTCAGAGCCTAAAAAAGGGACCCTGACCAGTGGTACGTCCCCGTACCAAATTTTGCCTAAGTGCCTCCCCCTGGGCTCCTTGCTTCCTGACTAAAAACGAGAGTGTAAACGAACTGGGTTCTAAAGTATATTGAGGTGCACCAATCATAGCCTGTACCAACCCACTCACGGGCGTTTTTTATATTTTCATTCAGCGAAGGAGAGTTTGGTATAGGCTAAACCAAATAGTTTTAATCTTTAAAATTACATTTGATATTAAGATCCAAAATCGGACAGAAAAACTTTGAAAGGAACTGTAAACTAGGACAGACTCTTAACTGAACCACGGCTTTAGATTGAACACGCCTTTGCGTGAATTAATCAGAATCTGCTCAGATTTTATACTGGATTAACTTGGTTTTTGAGTTTAAAAATTTTTGCACTCTGACCATAAAAGAAACTGGTATGTATCTTGTTAGATGTTTACGATGTGTTAGAACCGCATCTAGCGTAAATATGTGACGTAACACGAGCATACAAAACCACGGACAGAATATCGGGTTTTCTCTCTTTATTTCTTTTTTTAGGAGTATATCGAAAACGTAACTGTCTGCAGTTTGCGGGATGAGGGGGCGGTTAAATTTCAACACCGACCCAACCACGCGATTACGATTGTAAAAAAAGATTTTTTGCTTATTCAGCCTTGTCGGCATAAGTTGTGCGCATGCCTTGTAAATCATCAACAATAATAACAATAATATATCTCTCTTTTCTTCAAAGATCGCTCAAAAGCTAGGGTTCTATCTATTTACCCTGCTGACAATAGTATCGCCAAAGGAATAAGTACTCAACAAGCTATCATATTGGATGAAAAACTTTATTCCTTTATTCCAAGCTAACGCACCCCACCAATTGACAGAAAAAGAATTTCTTTATTTCCAGTCCTTTTACTACAAAAACAAATTAAAAAAAAAAGTTCAAAGGGGGTTTATACTTTTATATCAACCCAAGCAGTTGAGATCACTAAGACAATTTCTTGGAATCATGTTATCTGTTACTCGATGTAGAAATTTCCTTCCGACACGCTAAAGCTCTGAAGGTCGGGAAAATTTTAACATCTGGAACCTTTGGGTTACCATTTTGAAAGTTTTTCTGTAAGGTTTCTCAGGCAGCAGAGATTTTCATGCTAAATTCAGTCGGGTGCAACCGATAGTCAAGCAAAAAGTGTAAGGACAGCTAGACACGACTGTGATGCGGTACATCAAACGATGACTACTATAGGTCTCCGATGGTGATATTGGCCCGCTCCTTCAGAGCTTTAGCGTGGGCGGCCGCCAATACACCATCGGAATATCAGATAAGGAATCATGCTGCTATCTCCCTGGAATTTCGTTGAATGAACTTTGTGTATTTTCTCCAGTGCTTTTAAATTTTGGTTATTTTTTAACGGTTTCTCTCCACTAGGGCTGATTTGACCTTGACACTGTTACAAGGGTTTTAGGTGGTCACAAGATATTTTGAAATATAATCCAATCCTTACTACAGTCGCATATCTTTGGGAAAAACAGTCCGATTTAGAGTAATTTTCTCACAAGAGTGAGTCCCACAAACGTTGGGACATTGAGAACGATTGACGATTTATAAGAAGCTAAAGAAAAAGTAACGAAATCGTCCCACACTACTGTTGACGTCATCAAGTGAGAATTTCCCAATAACACACAATTTTCTCTTGATACAACATACCATTTCTAGACAGCAGGCATTTTTCTTAGTTTAATTCATTATCAAAATATTTTTGATACCTGAGTAATAGTTTTGCTAGAAGTCCTTAAAAAACTACTCACTGTTATTTTTGTTGTGAAAGGTAGTCATAACAGTGAGAGGGAAAGTTTGCAACATTCAGATTATAACAGAAATTTCTGTTTCAAGTGTTTATATTTAAGATTTTGGGATTTAACTTTGTCGAAAAATTATCTTGAAAAATTAGGTATTTTGACCCATCATTTTAAAACAGGCAAATTGGTTTATCCTGTTGGGCGGTTTTTCATATCAAATTATTTTGCACTTGGTACATACAATGACCTTTTAATTTAAGGGCTACAATCAAAGAAAGAAAAAAATTAGAAAAATAAATTTTAAAATGAAGTTACATGGGAATGACTTTTAATTTGAGTTTTAACATTAGATTTATCCAAAAACTCGAAAATGTCAACTAAGGTCACTAAGGCTGAGAATATTGCCCATAAAGCACTAAACCCCTTCAAAATCAAAATATCTGATAAAAGTAAAACTGAAATGCTGTATTGCCTTCTTGCCCGAACTTCAAATTTTTCGATGAAACACTTCTTAGCTTCTTATATATTTCGAGTTTGATTGTAGGATTACGAGTCAGCTGTACGTGCAAATGATATTGTAAAGTAAGCGCGACTTTTTTGACCTTGTTTGATAATGCAAATGACTTGGCTCACATCCATCAACGAACTTGGTTGCTGGGAAGTTGTCTTATGACGTCATACTTGCTTAGATCAGCCTCCTGAAATACCGCAAACATAGAAAGGTCCGTAAAGAGAAAGAAAAATTCAGGGCACGCGCTTTACAGTTTATTCATTCATTTTGTGCTTAGATTACGTAAGCCTTTTTTTGCACTTTCCAATAACTATTTCATCAAAGCAAATCCTAACTTAAATATCGTTTGATTAAAATTTCTTTAAAACAGCTCTAAGAAAAATTGACGTCATAGTTAAAGCGAAATTCGATAAGCGTAATAAAACTTTATTGCACCTTATGACCCTATAAGTGCTCCTCCGTCTTGAATATACTATTCGAAATTTATTTTTGAACTCTAATATAACAAGTTTAGCCTCTACAAAGGAGTGCTTTATTACTGACGTTGTCAGTACAGGAAAAACAAAAGGATTGTGACCTTTTTTAGTCACCTTAATCCAACAGTTTTGTTTATAAACAGGCTCTTAAAGTGACAGATACGACAGAAAATTTTCTACAACTTTCGAGTATGTCAGTTTAAATAGTAGAAAGTTTCTATAACGCTAGGATGTCGTTTGGTTTGTTGGTAACATATGGCATGAGAAAAATTGTGGTGTTTTTTGTTGTTTCAAACCTTTCACGAATACGTTTCATTGCATCATTCATGCTGATTTGCGTATTCTTATTAGTGACCATATTTACAACCAAACGTCAGTCCGTAAAACTTTTGCTAAAAAAATGCGATCGCTCAAGTACTGTACACGTTTCTTCTTTCTTTATAAAAACATCCAAAAATTTTGAAACCTTCGGATGTTATTAGCTATTTGAGTTTTAAGCCTAAAAATGTTCTTAACATGTTCTTTAAATTTATCAGTTCAGTAGCGTAGCCAAGGGGGTGCAAAATTTGAATAGAAGAGCAGATTTTTATGACTTCATGGTATTAAAAGGTAATTATAGTGGTATAAAAATCTGCTCTCCTTCACAGGTTTTGCGCCCCTCTTGGCTACGCTATTGTAGCTTTTGGGTATTTTTATCCATTTTCCTAAGAACCAGTAAGAAAGTAGGTGTTTTGGAGTTCATAATTTCGAGATTTTGGCAATATTGGATCGGTTGTCGAATTGAGAAAACTCTTTGAAAGACATTACATTATGACATATGATGGGGTGATTTTATTAATCCATTCCCGAAAAGGTTTTCAAGGGTTTTTTCAAGTAACCAATTTGATTTTTCAAATCTTGAAATTATGAGTTGTATGAGCCAAATTAAACCAACTGCTCCGAAAAGTGGTTTGAAAGTTTGATGAAAAACTGAGAGCTAGCATCAGGAAGGCATTGAAGAGATGTTAAACCTTGTAAAGGCCCCTTGGTTTATAATAGCACCCCTGTTATAGTGACCCGCGGTGGTTTCTACCCAATGGGATGAAAATCTTATCGATGGTGAAAATTGTGAAAATTGTTTGATCTAAAGAATGATATTAGTTACACGGTTTTCTCGAGGTGGGATACATGATATACAGGGTCAGTAAAAACCGTATTGGTGACGAGGCTTGCCGAATTTTTTAAAGATTTTCTGTTTGTTGACTTTCTCAACCCCGACCATTTTTCCATTTTTCTCAATCGAACGCGAGGGAGACCGAGGGAGACAGGATACGGTTTATATCCCACCTCCACATGATGTCTTTTGATGGCGGGATAAAAAATTATACCTCTAGTGTCTTTTGCATTGGGTATCAGGCTTCAATATGTAGTTCTTTGATAGGTATGTTATCTTTATAGGGATGATTATTGGGCTGATTTTTCAGGGTGACATATAATTTGTGACAATGGGGGTGTGTAACAGCCGTTCCTCTACATCACAAACCAATACAAATCACACTTTAACATGATCGATCAACTTTATTAATATTATATGTCTTAATGTCGTAAAGATGGGCAATATTTGGTTTTGACTTAAGAGACCGAAAAGCTTTTGCTGGTTGAAAATTTTATTTTGAATGATTTTATTTTGTTATACTTTATCCAGGATTATATGAAAGAATAAAAGGATTGATTCGAAATGTCTGTTAAAACAGCCAGACAGTCAAAATATTTTTCGTCTTGATGAGTTGTGTTTTGACAGTCAACACAGAGAGAGAGAAGCTATTTTACCTGGAATTTATTTTGATATTTTATTTCAGCAGCCAGAGAACATTCTATGACCTTTAATAAGACATCAACAAGTTAAAGTTCTTTTGAAAATGTGAGAATCTAAAGACATCGATATTACACCACACTTACCTCACGTTGTAATAGCGAGTTTATGTACTCGAGATAATTTTGGAGGAGACAGTATAAAGAAAAGTTGACATGTCCCAAAAATCGCCGTCCACTTTTCGTGATGACGGTAAGAAGACCAAATATCTTCATCTGGGTAGGTGTACAAAGGCGATATAGAGCCATACATTAACTATGAAATTTGTTTGCGTCGACTTTACTTATCGTCACCCTTGATATTCTTCTATACATAAACTCTATACATTTATTTGTAGCAATTAGATAACTGAAAGTAGTACCGCGGGTAGTTTGGCTTTGGTGAACAAGCGCTCATTTAACTTTGGAGAGATAGACATAGACAGACATAGGAAATCAAAGGATAAGAAAATAAACATTTTAGGATTAGTATTTCTTTTCAAGAGAGGATATGTGAATTTATCTTTCTAGCTCAGTCTCTAATGACCCTCAGTGGCTTTGAACGGTGTACATATTTTCAAATTTTTACCATTCCCAATCTATCACCATCGGTAACATTTCCTTTCATTACCTCTAAGGCTATTTTTTCTTTTACTTTTTTATATGATTAGACCCTAAGAGAGATTAGGGTTGTCAAGGTTAGTGAGTGGCATACAAATTTTGAATATGTGTTTGAACCCCCCCCCCCCCCCCCCGGTTACCTATCTACGTCTTCGAAGGCGTTTACAAAGAGTATTGCAGTTGAGAAATCCGTGAGCTAGCACGCTTTACATGCCTTCCAGCGGTTTGCATGAATACGTGAATGGACCTTTTCGGTTGCGTGTGAATGCGTAAAAATAAAACAAAAAATACGTGAATGCGTGAATTGAAAAAAACTTGTGTATGCACTTGAAAATGCACTTTTTGATCTATTTTTTTGCGTGAATATGTGATTTTTCACGCCGAATTTCTAATGTTTCCCCGATTTTTCCCGAACAATTTTCCGATCTTCTGAAAAATCGCGTTTGCGTAAAACTCGCGAAAATTTGCGTGAATTCTTGAATTTGGAAGTAAAAATTGCGTAATCGCTTGAATCAAGGGTCTGCCGGGGGGGGGGGGGCTCTTACATGCTATCAATTTCACGAAGCTGATGTGTCCGGAAAATTGTGAGTTTTATTTTCTTTGACTCATCTTATTTCTGGTGTATATTTCCAAAAGATATGTTGACGTAGGTCGGAAATTTCTGTTGTTTTCATTCAAAATATTTTGATCTGCGAAAAATAGCAATTCTTACTAGGAGGAGAGATATATAATATTGACTTTTTGCACACACACTTTAAAAGTATTTGACCTTTTTGTCATGACACTATGCAGTTGATGAGAATTTGATATTTCTCTGAGTGTCTCATTTTTCAAGAACTTTGGAGGGTAGTTGTATAGCCTCCTTCCTTGGGTCTTGAATTTATTCTCATGAATTTTAATTTACTGAGAGGTGTGAAAATTACCTCAGTTCAAAATTGGTGTGTGCAAATTTCTGTCAAGCAACATATGGTTATTTGATTTTTTACGTGTAAATTACATAGAGTATTAAGAATGGTTTGAAGACCATTTTTTACCCACTACTAAAACACGGAAAGTTTCTGTAATGGGAAAATATCTCCCCTTTTATGGTTGCATGACTGGAAATTCGAGCGTTATAATTTAAGAAAGGAAATTCGATCACTTGCCGTGTTGATTTTATCAAAGTAGCGTTATACGTGAAGACCCCAGACAAAATTGAGTGTCTGCTGTGGTTTTTTATACATACATACCTGTGTCCCAGATCTCATCCTATATTCATATACAGCAATTTTTGCTACTGGAACGAGCATACGTAGTTGCTCCAACTGTAACTAATACAGCTAAGTTAGATTTTTCTCCGAATTATGCGACCTTTTTCTTTAAACGTTTATTAAGGGACTAAATACCTGTTGGAGGTTGGCGCTCTCTAATTCGATCTTCAAGGGGGAATTGTGTTTCCATCGAACGAAAGAGCGTATCAAATAATAGAGTTTCGCGATAACTTTAATCTTAGCATCTCTCTTAAAGCTTAATAAAAATAGTACTACAGCTCTGGCAACTTTTTACCGTTTCCTGTTTCATTTCTCATCATGTTCTCCCAAATTTCTCTATTTTCTTGTTTTCAGAAATATGAATAAATTATTAATTACCATACCACTGGTATTAGCGGTGCTGGTAACCGCTAAACCACAATTACCACCGCCAAAAGATCTTTTACCAAAAGGTATCCTACCACACGAGATAACAAAAGGAATCTTACCACCTGGTCTCGGAAAATGCGCTTTGGTCATTTGCGATCATTTCTCTACTTGTGTGATTGACGATAATGACAAACCAAAATGTGTTTGTAATATGGATTGTACCGGAGATCCCGAACTCTTCTTTTGTGATGTGGAAGGCAACGAGTACCGGACTATGTGTCACGTCAACAAAGAAATGTGTAAACAACAGAAAGAATTTTTCTACGTTCCCGGAAAATGCCAAGGTATCTTTACTAGATGCGTAATTTTTAAGCGTACCAGATCCGTTGAAAACACAACTTATTTAAATTCTCGTGCGTGCGGAGAAGAGAATAAACTCATTTTATTGGTAAAAGCCATTTTTTAATTTATGTTTTGTCTTTCATAACAACAATGATAAAACTCCGACATTCTTGTGAATCTTATTTAACCCAATATGTCTTTTTTTTTTTTACTTAAGTTGACGCTTTCTAATTCTATTTTCAAGGGGAATCGAGTTTCCATCGAATAGTAGAGCGTCGTTTATGAGTGTTATTTGTTGACGGTGACTTTAAATATTATCGAATAAGGGAGCGTATCGAATAATAAAACGTTGAATAAGAGAGCGTCAACTGTAATTAATTTTTCGATAATTTTCAGGCTGCAAGAACTCTGAAGGAGGTTTATACAAACATGGAGAAATCGTTCGTGCTGGAACCGAAGAAACACCCTGCCAAGAAGAGTAAGTCTCTTTCTCATCACCAACAAACTCAAATATAAAATTCTTCCCCTTTTTTGAAACACTTTAGCGTCCATAGGCGTAGCAAGATACCCTGCAAAATTTATGAGGGAGTGCAGATGTTTATGACATACAGTATTCATTATCTTTTGATAAAACAAAGACAATAATTACAGTGTCGTAAAAACCGCTCTCATCCATAAATTTTGCAGGGTATCACGCTACACGCCTATGATTACTAGTACATCACTCCCTTGTTTCACAGTTTTGGTCCTTTTACCGGAAAATAAGTCAGCTGAAAGGTCTATCACCGATTTGAAGAATTCCCTGAATGCATATATTTTATTGCACGCTATATTATTTTGAAATCTCCACCTGGACTCTTTAACCTTGAAATACTGATAAGTATTTTAAGGATTTTGTTATCGCTGCTGGATAAAATACCAATCGCTAAGAAAAGGTTTTATCGTCAAAGTCCTGAGAAAAAAACCACCTGTTTTCATTGTTTTCAGAGTTTGTAGTAATGGTGCTTTCGTCACTCGTCTCAACCAAGAATGTCTTTCAAAGTTAGGTTTTGAATGCTCCACTGGACCATTTGCAGATGAAGCTTTGAAATGTGAGGAAGGGTATTCATGTATGATCACACGAAAATCTGATGACCTTACATCTTACCCTAATCTGGGAAAATGTCAAAAGAAAGGAAAAGGTAATATATAAGAACAGGTTTCTGACGAAAAGAACCTTGTAGAAGAGTAGTTTAATACAATAGATCTCAAATACCCTTTAAAGCATTTTTCAACCTTTAAATGCATTTGTCAACCTTTAAATGTATTTGTCAACCTTCTTAAAGGTATTAGTGAGTTTATGTATTTGCTTATTGTTCCCGAAAAATCGAGGGCGGTAAAAGTGCTGATTTACCGTCGTCCTCAGTCAGTCATGATCTAGTCAAATTAGAACCTTACCGTCTCCGTCGCTGAAAAACACGCATACATAAACTCGGTATTTTTCCTGACCTTTCGTCTGTTAGCCTTTTGCGACATTTGTTTACAAAGGATTTTTATATTGAGGTGCGCCCCCGCTAATTGTTAAGAGAAAAAAAAGTCCATCCCCCCCACTCTTATTAAGACCCACCTGCTAATTAAATTCGAATAATTCAATATCTTATCACAGTGCAGATAGACCTTAAACTTGTTAAAATTTTCCTACCCCCTGTTTATTCGGACCCCCCGTCTATTCGGGAGACAAGAATATCGTCCGTTTTGTTCCAAAACTCTACCGCCATTTTTTTCCCGTAAACCGCCCTGACGCCCTAACTCTTTCTCGCGTTTACTGACCTTTAAACGGACGATAGCATCGTCTATGTTCCCCTCAGTCAAAAATGTCTTATAAACCTCACTCCATAACTCGAAATTTTTATTCCCCATGCGTGTTTCATGGAGACTAAATTATATTTTTAGCGATAATTCATCATTTTTTATCATTCTCATTTCCATAGAGGTTTGTTATCACCAAGGAAAAAAATTCAAAGTTGGAGAAGAATTCATATCTGAAGATTGTAGCAGCAAATGTTCGTGTGATGGATGGGATAAAATTAATTGCGTTTCCTTATGTCCACCGACTGTAATTCAATGCAAATCAGATGAAATTGAAGAGCAACAATCCTTCCCTATTAAAGATTCACACTGTACTTGTAAAAGACCTGTCTGCGAAAAAGCAGGTAAGAGGAATTCATTTACGCCTTATATTGACCAAAATTATGCTTTTTACAACGAGTTACGAGATTATCTGTGGGACAGCGAAGGCGCGCGAAACAATTTCTTTTGGAAACTTAGTTTGGCTGAGCTACCTAGATTGTAAATTTGGGTGGGAGAAGTGACAAATTTGAAAATTTAGTCGGGAAAAAAGTAATGGAATGGTCAGTAGATGGCAAAATTTTTTCCCGCCAACATATTTGACCAACTGACTCCTAACACCTTATTATATATTATCACGTAATATTCACTCTTTATAGCTATTACCTGTGCTAAACCAAAAGAATCTGGACCATGTTTCGCATACATCAAAAGCTTCTTTTTCAACAAATCTACGAAAAAATGTGATAATTTCATCTACGGTGGATGTGGTGGTAACGGAAACAGATTCCAAACTAAGAAAGAATGTGAAAAGAAATGTATTCCAACCACACCGTCTGCAGGAGAATTGAAAATCAAGAAAGTTGCTGATGAATGGTCGTGGCCTGTTCCAAAACCAAGAAAACCAATCTTATGTAAGTTTTATATCCTGGGGAGTCGCCATGTTTGATGTTAAAAAAGTATATTTGAGCAGAGAATTAAAAATTTATCCTAAGAGACCGGGATTTTGACATGCTTAATGCGTTCCTGCGTGATAGCATGATGCGAGAAATTTATCGGTTTGTTGTCTGATGTCATCAACTTTGTCAACATTAAATGAACAATATTGTTTGAGCTTTATTTGTTTATGTCAATTTCAGCTGACATTGAAATGACTTTAAAAGGAAGAATCGATTTCAAAGGAGTCAAAAAGGTTTTACCGTCGCCGTCATGCCTATACGTCACTCTTGCCGACGTCAGCTTAATGGACGCTCCATCAACAGTCATTGGTACTCAACGTTTCAATGTTTCCAATTTCGATACAAGCAATATGTTCCAGTATGAAATGGCGTTTAAGAAACCTGCTGAGAGTCAGTTATTGAGACGCTATTCCGTGTCCGCTAGAATCCATTTGGGACGATGTCCGGAAAAATTGCAAGTCATCAAGCGTGGTGAATTTATAACCGATACTCATTTCGGAGTCAGCTTGTCTCGAGATAAAGATTCTTATGATAAAGATTTCAAGATCATTTGCTACGGTATGTTTTAAGATATTAGAGTATAAACTAAGGAAACTAATTTTAAGGCAACAATCCCTAGATAATTAAATTTGGCAATAGCTTATTTTGGCAAGTAACATAATTTTGCGAGAAATGATTTTATCGAATGACAGGGTCAATCAATCCCTTTTGAGCATTTTTGGCAACAAATTTTCAGAAGTTAAATTTTAAAAATCACAAAAAAGTTTACATGAAAAGCAATTGTTTCGATCTTGCCGAGAACTTATTTCGGCAAGCGACCGCAATTAGAGAAACTAATTCTCCCAAAATTATCTTAAATCAGGTGGTCTGATTGTGATATTTGTCATAATTAAATTTACCTTGAACTACGTACAACGAAAGTTTTTCATGCTCTTAACTTATTAGTTTAATTAGCTTAGCTTATCAAATTCATCTACCAGCTTCATGCTTGAGAATTAAACAAAGTTTTTCGTCTTCGTTTCATACTTTAGCTTGTGAAGAAGAAGAGAAGAAAGAAGAACCACAAGGACCACCACAACGTTAGTATTTTATTTTGAAAATTAAAAACACCTTTAGAGCTGGATCTATTTAGGATGGAGAGTTTTTCTTTTAGCATCATTAAATAAGGAAATGAAGGCTGGCCTTTCAAGATAATATTGATGGCATAAACTTCTATTAATGAGCCCCCCAGCGGACTTTCAATTCACGCAATCACACAAATTCTTTCCCGAATTCACGCATTCACCCAATGTTTTTTTCGCGGTTCACGCAAGTTCTGTTCACGCAAAGCTTTCCAACTCACGCATTCACGCAATTTTTTTTGATTTTCACGCCTTAACACAAGTAAAAAGCCCATTCACGCATTCACACAAACCACTGGCTGGGGGCCCCTTTAATGCCCGGGGGGGCACTGGGTTTGCGGACTGACGGTATGTCCGGGCCGAAAATTGGCTTTTAAAATTGCACCCTTACAGTGCAGCAAAAATCAGTGAAAATCATACCCTTAGAGTTAGTCTAGCAAGCTAGACGACTAATTTATACATAGTAGAAATAAAGCAAAAAGTAATGAATGGAACAATTTTAGTCGTCTAGAAACCTTTGTGCACTAACTCCAAACAAAAGAAAAGTGTCAATATTGCAATTATAATTTTTTCCTGCTCAAAATAATTCTTGAGAAAAAAAAGTATGTGTGGATTTGTGCATTGAAAGTTTTTCATTTGAGTTGATTTCGTTTTGAGAGTTTGTTGTTGCTTGATAAATTGTTTTCTCGCTACGCAAGTTTCTGCGTAGCTAGCCCCTGTATCTATAAGGCTGGAACACCGGATTCTTCCAGTCGTTTTTACAAACTAAATCCCGTATTATTATTATTATTATTAGTATTGGTATTATTAGTATTACACGCATTATAAACGACTCCAGTCTACCTTAGAGTGCATTTTCCCCCAAATTTTCGATCCCTTTCGTGCAAAAAATGGTCAAAATTCTAGCATTTTTGGTCAAAATATCTAGATTTTTCAAGAATTTTCTGAAATTTCTACCCTTACAGTGCATCTCTAGTTTTTCCGACCCTTACAGTGCATTTTAAACATATTGAAAAGGTACCCTTAGGACCCGCACATACCCGTCGGTCCTTTTGCCCAGCTGCCCCCCGGGGGCATGCTAGGAACTTCAAAACTTGTTTCTTTTTTCTCACTATGGGAACGTTGGTAAAGATAGAAAAGGTTTCTATACATTCCTAGACTGGAGTCGTTTATAATGCGTGTAATACTAATAATACCAATACTAATAATAATAATACTAATAACGGGATTTAGTTTGTATAAACGACTGGAAGAATCCGGTGTTCCAGCCTTATAGGTTTATAGATACAGAGAAAACAATTTATCAAGCAACAACAAACTCTCAAAACGAAATCAACTCAAATTAAAAACTTTCAATACACAAATCCACACATATTTTTTTTCTCAATAATTATTTTGAGCAGGAAAAAATTATAATTGCAATATTGACACTTTTCTTTTGTTTGGAGTTAGTGCACAAAGGTTTCTAGACGACTAAAATTGTTCCATTCATTACTTTTTGCTTTATTTCTACTATGTATAAATTAGTCGCCTAGCTTGCTAGACTAATACATTCCCTGTTTCTAGGTATTTATTTATATTTCTTGTTTTGAAGTTTTAACATTTTCTTTTTCACTCTTCTTCAGCCACTGAAATCGACACTAATGAAAGCAAAGTTGTTTTACTCGGAAAAGGTAAAATAATGATATTTGCTGGTTAGATCATCTTTGTTATAATTTCTTGTTTCTGCATCTCACGATCATACATGACTTTTTTAACGGATGGGAAAATTGATAAAAAAATCATCAGATTAAATAATGCATTGAGCAAGATTTATAAGATATTGTTAAATGAAGAAACCGTAAAACTTGTTCGAGTTAAGGAAAAATTTGAGTTACATATGTGAAGAAATAAGAATTTCTGTCCAACTATATTCACTCAGGAGATTTGGGTGGCAAAGCAGCATATACTGTACTCTATTCACGCCATGGGCATTTAGAATGTCAAAAAAACAGATTTAAATTTATTTGCAGATTGTTCAATCAACTTAAATACTTTTTTAAGTTGCTTTTACCGTTCTCTGTCCATAGGATGTACTTTCGAAGGAAAAAGATATTCCGTCCGCGAACGATTCGCAAACAAGGGTTGCAAAGGAGAATGTGTATGTCTTGGCAATGATAGAGTTTCCTGTACACCTTTGTGTCCAATCACTGATACTAAATGTGAATCAGGTTCCATAGCAATGGAGGTCGCCAAACCACATGCTAAATATCCACAATGTCAATGTCAAATGACTGAATGCATGCGAAACTTAACTGTTACTGAAAATGGTAAGAGGCTTTTTTAAATTTCGCTGTTCAAATGTAACTATAAACCAGAACATGACAAGGGTAGGGTTATAGATCTGAGCTATGATAGATCTAGTCCGTGTCGAATGGCCTCTGTAATATCAGTATTTTGGAGCGTTGCAGCGTTGTGAAGTGGCATCGCTTTAGAGATCCGATTCCTCTTTTATGTAACTTCTAGTGCAGTAGGTCTATAATAGTAGCCTGAACACCTCCTACCTCATATGTTTTTCTGTTTTGCTTAGGAAAGAACCCCTCCCCTGCTTCCTCCTGCCACGTATAATTTGCTATGGAGAGAACATCTCCCCTGATCTATATTCCCCGCAATTTCCCAAATAATTTCCTAAAAATATTCCAAGGCTGAGAAGAGCCCCGTATCTCATTATACACAGGGAGATTAAAAACCATACCCCTAGAATTTTAACTTCTTTTCTGTTTATCATATCGCCATATGTAATATATGGGCTAAAATTTCCTGACCAACTTTTAGGCTAAAATATATATGGTGAACAGTTAAGGCTTAAAACACATAAATTGAGACATAAACCTTAGTGCATGCTATTATATATCGCGTTACCCTATAACTGCATGCCAGAAAGATAGATTTATTTTTTTGAAAACCAAGCAATTGGACATGATATATTTCTACGCTCCCTCATTCATAAGCATCATCCACACATTCAAATCGTTTTCATTTTCAAGCGCCACAAATACAAATGAGCCAAGAAGAAGAATGTGTATTCCAAGGTGAACGTCACAAAATCGGTGTTAAATTTTTATCGAAAGATTGTTCAGGTTATTGTAAATGTACCTCACCAAATGGGTTCAGTTGTGTATCAGCGTGCCCACCAGTCAACGTAATGTGTCGACATAATCAGAGGAAAGTGATGCGTGATGTACCAAATGGTGAAGGAGGATGCACATGCAGAAGACCTTTTTGTGTGCCATTAGAAGAAGCAACAAAAGGTTAAATGAAATAATCAGCACGCTCATACATAAAAAACCATTGATGAAAAAACGAACGATTTTTTGAAATAAATAACTAGTCTTTAAAACACCCCTGTGTAACAGACCCGTTGGGACCCCAGCCCCACTGGTAAATTTGGCAAAAATTTCATCCCCAGTGGAAGAATGCTCTAGAATTTCAGCCCCATTAGGAAATTGACTTTGGTTTCATCCCCATTCGAAATTCAGTGTGCTCCGAAACCATCCCCACTGAATTTTAACCTTGTAGTAATAGAATTTCTATCCCCATTGGGATTTCAATACGTATTCTTATCCCCACTAAGGAAAAAAGTTCCACCGGGACTGCGAGACAGGGTTGTATTAAACAAAGTGAGATAAATAATGATGTATTGTCATAGAGTACCTTAGATAGTGAGTACTGTCAAAACAACAAAAAAGCACCAACAACCTAAACAGCTAAATTCAACTTTATACAAAACTTTTCCTACTTCGTTTTTTATCATTATTTCATAGAAATGTTGAAAATGCTTGCTAACGGCGACCAGGGTAAGTTATCTATCTATCCTTTAACTACTTAGGTGATAATGTCAAATGATTGAAACAAAGTTGCCAAGAATCTAAGAGATTGTATTTTATCAGAACAAGAAGTGACCATTGAAAAATATTTAGCTGAACATTTTGGCAACAACATTCAGATGTATAGAAAACTAAATTTTAACTTTAGAACCAGAACTTCCAGGTGATGAACCACGAGGACCAGATGGTGGGCCATTCACTGGTGAATACACACCTGGTGTTGCTTACAATGTCACACTGGGTAAGAAAACTTTCTCCTTTCAAAAATTCACGGAAGGAACAAACTGATAAAAAAACAATCATCGTTACATCATATATAACAACCATATTACTGTGTTAAATGGATTTTAAATGAGTTCGTTCTAATATCTTTATCAAATCCAACATCTTTTATTTTCAGAAAAGAACAAAACCATAACCATCTCTGGAAACATTCGATTCAAAGAACATCAAACCATTTTGAAAGACATGTGTTTACAAATCATTCTTCAAGATGCATCCATTGCCGATGCTGATGGTTTTGTCGTCAAAGAAAGCAGATTTGATTTCATGAACCATTTCTTAAACAGCACCACATTGAATTACACCATCGTTGCACCAAAACCAATCGAGAAAGATTTACACGGACAGTACGATGTCAGTGTAGCTTTGTTACATGGAGAATGTAGTGATGATTCATTACGCTTAAGAGCTGGCGATTATTACTCCGATCATTTGAATCATGTTCGATTGACGACAGATGAGAATGAATATGTTGTTAATATTGACGTAACTAGTAAGTTAATATTATTTGAAGTGGGTCAGCTTCACTGATCTCCAACTACTTGACAGGATAGGGGATCTCATATAAAGGAAGCGTGTTAAAATATCTTGAAATTCGAACGTTCGAAAATCCAATGTAAAATAGAAAACAACATGGCGGACTAGACGACTTCAAAATTGAACACACTTCCACGGAAAGTCTGTGTTAGCCTTAAGTTTGTACATTTCTTTTTTGGGAGGGGGTGGTCAAGTGCATCGAGCTCTGTTTAAGACGGCCCTCTTTCCACCCTGCCTTTTTCAAGAGCGACTTAAAGTTGGTAAAAAGTTGGCTGTCTAAAGTCAATACATTACCCTCTTTTGACGTCAATTCAATGGCTTTTTTAAAGCAAAAATAGCAGCTGCTAACTTTCTGTACACCTTTTATCTACTCTAGCAATTAGGGTAGGATGCTGGCAGTCTAAACTAGCGCTGAGCGGTCTAGTGCATTGACATGGTTTCTCAGACCTAATGTAGACGGACTTTTTTGTCAGTAAAACATCGCTATTGGTCATCGCTGGTTCAATGCTATTTGCTCTAGTTTAGACGGCTGACTTTCTGGCCATGTCTATACTGATTTTTAGGGTAGGCAAAAGTGAGCAGAAGGTTGATAGTTAAAATATGTGCTTGAAAAAAATAGAAGAAGCCATTTAATTGACGTTAAAAGAGGGTAATGTATTGACTTTAGACAGCCAACTTTCTACCAACTTTAATTGGCAATTAGAATAGACAGGGCGAAAAGTAGGCCGTCGAAACCAGAGCTAAGCAACCTTATAAGGGGTTTAATTCTGACAGCCTCGAGAATGAGCTTTAGGCTTCTTTGGAATTAAAAACAAATCTCCACATTTTCAGAAATCAAAGGAAGTGACGATGATAATGATGAAGAGGAAGAAGAAGAAGAGTTTGGAGGATTTGAAGAATATGGAGGTGCAGCACCTAATGTTTCTCTTGGTGAGTCATACATACATTCGATTTGAAGTCGGTACTTTTAAGTGAAAGAGCTCCATTTTATCAAATTTTACCGTCTAAGAAAGAGTTAACGAGTCCAAATGACACTTTTTACTGTTTTAGTGGTATTATAACAATTTTGAGGCTTGATAATCGATTCACAACTGTTAAAAAAGCGAGGAAATACTTTCATATCACTGATATATTTATTTCATTCATTCAAAAAAATTTATTATTTCCAGAGCTAAACCGTACCATCACCTTGACCGGTGAAATTGAATTCAAAAAAGAACTCGGGGTTTTACCAAATGGATCTTGCATCAAACTCCGATTGGAAGATATTTCAATCGCTGATGGTAGTTTATTCCTTGTCGGAGAAAGAAAATTCGATCTCTCTGGTGTCGAAATCAAAACTACTTACCAATACAAATTTACCGTACCTAAACCTATCGAGGATGATTTACACGAGTTTTTCGCCATCTCAGCTGTTTTGAATAAAGGATGGTGTTCTGAGGGTATGGGTTTCGAAGAAGGTGATTTGTACACAGATACAAACTTTATGGTTTCGCTGACCAATGAAACTGACCGCTACGATGACAACGAAATGTTTTTGAAAGGTGAGAATGGAAATACAAATTTTGTTTCTTGAAAAACTAAATTTAGCCAAAAAGTTTGTATCGAAATTTTGCAATTTATATAAAATAGGTACATACCATTATTCTAGTTTTTGTTCAGTGACAAAAATGCTCGATTATATTTTCGACCTGCTTACGTTGTTAAGAATGATACTAGTTTTTGGTACTTAAAGTTTCATACCCCCTGTATGAACGACAATCATAAAATAGGTAAAGGCCTTTATGAAACCCAGCTTTCGAACAAGATTACTCCTGATATTTTTGTCATAATTTTCCCTTTTCCATTTGCAGAACACGTTAAAGCTGAAGAAGGTAAGCAATATTTTCCCGAAATGGACATCAGGAGGATATCTTACTGGAATAATACATCCCCTTTTCTGAGACCTACTGTGACCCCTTCCCACTGGAAAATTGGCCAAAATATCGTCTCCGGTGAAAAACTATCCTCCAATTTTTGTCCCCACTGAAAACAATTTAACAAAAGTATTCCAGAATGCAAAAAACAATTTTCCCATCCCCATAAAATTTTCTGACTTGAAAACGAAAGAATCGAAATCCCAGCCATAAAAAATAAGGGAATATCAATCCCCATCTTGTTTTAGTCCATTATTTTTACCCCGCTGGCTGAAAAATCCTACCGGGTCTGTGAGAAGGGGTTGTAATAATTAATAGCTCCAAATAGCCTAGGACAACTTTACAGTATATTCTTTCTAACTAGAAACTTTCTTTAATTCAAATTAAAATATTGGCAGCTTAACGAAATACTTTCTATAATTGCAGAAAAGTCTTGGTCTCTTGAAGATAGAATTAAAGATAAGCAACTGTAGTTCTTCCAAGGTCATATTTTTGATCCAATGTTTTCCTGTCTCATGGTTGTGACCACGGTCGGAAATACAGAAACCCAAAGGTTCTTCTTTCGAGAGCTATATTCACCCGAAGGTATTCAATCCCTGGATATCTCAACTTGTTTCTTTTTTATCAACAGAAGAAGAAGTTGGCCCTGAAGTCCCTGGAGATGACGACGATGTTAAAGAAGGTAATTTCATTGATAAATCATTCATTGCAATTTTCATAAACCCAGAGAATTTACAAACCATGAATAATTACATTCATCCCTTTATCACAAACTCACTGGGTCCCCAGCCCACTGGAAAATTTGGCAACAATTTCGTCCCTGGTGGGTAGATATCCTAGAATTTCAGCCCCACTGGTAAATTAGATTTGATTTCATCCCGGGGGGGGGGTACTACCCTTGTCGACCGACGGGGATGCTCCGCTGAGGTTCGAAAAATGGACTCTACGTGGGACTCGAAATTTGCGAAAAAAGTGACCCTGAATGGGACTGAAATTCCAAAATTTTCTCAAATTTTCTACTACTAAATTTTCCAAAAAAAGGCACCCTACGAGGGACTGATTTTTCTGTTTTGATGTTTTCGTGACCCTACCTGGGACTCGTGGAGGTTAAAAAAGGTACCCTGACCAGCGGAGCATCCCCGTAACCCATCTTGCCCTAGTACCCCCCCCCCCCCCCCCCGGGGATTTCATCCCTATTCCAAAATCAATGTTTAAAAAGTGCATTCTAAAACCATCTCCACTGAATTTCTTAACCTTGGACCAATAAAATTTCTATCACCATTGGGATTTCAATATAAATTTTTATTGCCACTAAAGGAAAATGTCCCACTGGGTTTGCGAGACAGTGGTGTATGATTTTCCGTTTCCTTTTCTTTTTGGTTTTGTCAGTTGAAATTAATAAACAAATTTCTATGAATTCCAATGAATTCTAAAGACAAGTTTTAAGTCTCATACAATCTCATTCAGACTTCTCAATCTAATGATAGCAATCGTCCGTTTTAGTAATTGTAAATTGTGCTACTTTCCTGTTGATCCCATAGTTACCTTAAAATGTCAATAAGCTTGTCATTTTATTTGATCTTACTTGAAAATAGATGCCTCATCTAATCCATTCCTAGAGAGATTTCTCATTTCTCCTTAAGTCACGTTCAAAATAATGTTTTTCAAGTGTCTCTTCAGTTAAATCTCTACTAAATTAGAAATTTCTCACAGTTTTGCCGACCCTCGAAAAACGCAAATCACTTATTTAAACCTATGTGGGTGTTTTTATAATCCACGTCAAGTGCCGTGTTTTTGGTCCTATTTCAATGTTGATACGCAATATGCGTAAGTCAGCCAAAAATTCGTCATTATACGTCACAGGCACTTGACGTCGTCATTTAACAAAAATGTCAAGGTCTGCAAAAATGACGCTGTTGACATGAATATTATTATTCAGTATCAAAACATATTTTATTATAAGAATTTTTTCATGGGGAGTGTGAACCATTACATTTGATTCATTGTGGGAAAACTCTCTATGATTTTGAGATTTTGATCAGGGTATTACTTGCCACCTTGAAAACGCATTATGGCGTTGTATTTTCTTTTATAAATGTTTGTAAGGTTCCAATTTTTCCCGGTATAAAAGTCTTAATTTGTGAAAGAAATTTCATGACATCACTTTTTGTTGTCTTAGTAAACATTAAAGAAAATAATTTCGTACTCATATGACGTATGCCTGAATCTGATGGAGTAAAAAAGCTATAAAAAAGCGTAGGCTAAGGTCTTGACCTTACCATAGAGAGACTTTCTGTAGATAAGAAGTAGAGGTTTAAAATAATTTTATAAAGTCGCTTTTCTTTGGGCAGATAATAAGCTAAATCTTACTTACAGAAGAAAACATTAGTTGTTGGTCATTAGAAAGAAACTTTAATCACTTTTCTACAAAACTGTTATTGATACCATGTATCCAAGCATGCTTTTATCGTGTATTCTATTGGTCCTGTTAGGAACTACAGAGCTTGCACCGGCCCCATTGGACGACTTATCGGCCTGCGTGAACCCATTCACCAATGAAACTTACAAAGATGGAGACAATTGGATGGAGGGAAAATGCGCACATTGTTCATGTGACCAAGGAAAACGTTTTTGTGCTTTGGAATCCTGCAAGATTGATTGTGATCCAAAATACTTAGTCCAGAAGGAAGACAGATGTTGTCCAATCTGTGTCCCACCACCACCTAAAGACTGTATCGATGAGACAACTAATACTACCCGACCACACAAATCTAACTGGAAGCCTGACGCATGCTCTTCATGCACGTGTGAACACGGTGAAACCATCTGTGCAACTCAAGATTGTGCACCAGTTATGTGTAAGGACCCAGTTACACCAGAAGGTGAATGTTGCCCACGATGCGTCACACAAGAATGTTGGGATAGAGAGTCGAAATCATATTACAAAGAAAGTAAGTTTTCTTGCTTCTTTACTCACCGGAGACTTCTTATATTTCAACTTTCACAGCCCTGGACATTCTACTATCTATTGAGTATCCATGATTCACAAAAAAAAAAAAATTCAAATTCAGATAGTTGATACTACTTCATTCTAATCAATAAAGCCAAAAAGTCGCAAGATCTTTGGATTTCTTTTTTGAAAAAAGCGTTTAGAAACTTTGTATGTATGTAAGTCCACGAGAATGCAAAAAGGAAACTTTAAAAAATGCTGAACATTCAAATCTTAAGCATCTTACATTTGTCATTCCACTTGCATCAATAATCTAAACATAAGCGAAACTTTCATCATCTTCTTAAATTCTACTCGATTTCTTTCCACAGTGGACAAATGGACAATGAGTGACGGCTGCACATCGTGTTTCTGTTTCATGGGCAGCCCAATGTGTATGTCACCTGGCTGTGCTCTTGAAGAATGTGACGAAGGTGTGAAACATGTCAAAGTAAAAGGAATTTGTTGTCCAGTCTGCGAAAATAAACTCATCTGTGAAGTAGAGGATGGTCGAAAATTCGTCGAAGGTGAGACATGTATTTTGTAAGACTTGAGACACAACCATTTCTCACATTTTTGGGGACTCCTTTCTAACTGATATAATGTCTCGAAATTTTTCCTGTGATATCAATTCGCTGGGATGTGATCCTCGCAGTTATACTGCAAAGCAAAGAAGTTTCATTTACACTAGATTTCTAAGTTGTAAACAATATAGATTAGAAATCCCCACGTATCAAAACCAGGTATTTCCATATCCATTAACTTGGCTACAACTTCAACCGCAGTGTCCAAAGAAATGTTACTGGGGTGCATCGAGACAGGAGTGTTTCAAGATCTTTTTCGCCAAATAATTTTCAAAATACAAGCCAATCACTTAACAATTGAGCCAAATTGGACATAACCTTCAATAAAAATTTGATTACAGAACGAGCATATTGATTCGTTTTCTAAATAAGATAATTATTTATATATGACAATCGATTGAGTTCTATGTCGTCAATCAGGTGTGATATTTAATCAATCTCGGGTCCAAATACTAAGTCCATTTTTCAGAGAGAAACATAGGTCCTTTGTGGGTCTTATTTCGCCGGACAGTTTTCTCTTTCTTTTCTTTTAATTTCTGGAAAACTTATAATTGGACATAATTTTAATTTCTTCTTTAAAATTCTACATAGGAAACCGTTGGCAAGATGATGATTGCAAAGTTTGCAAATGCACCAAAGACGGAATCCAATGTAATAATCCAATCTACGAGAAAGATCAATGCGACAGCAACTTTGTACAATTGAATCAGAAATGCCCAAAAGTTTGCTTGAATGGTAAGGCGTTTTAAAATCTATAATCTTTTGCCACACCCTCTTCTAATAGACCCGATAGAATTTTTTCAGTAGCTTGTGGGGGTAATAATAATGGTCTGAAGCTGGATGGATGTTGATATTCCCATGTTTTTCGTGGCTGGGGGTTGGAATTTTACTGCTTTGAAGCCAGAAAATTCAGTGAGGATGGAAAAAATAGCTCCATATTTTACCTCAAAGATTTGTTTACATTCGATTATTTTCATCGGGGACGAAAATTGGACTATAATTTTCAACTGGGAACGATATTTTTGCTAATTTTTCCAGTGGGTCGGGGTTCCAACGGGCCCGAGAAGGAGGTGACCATCATATCAGTTCATCCATGTAGCCAGCTCTTGTATTGTTTTGAAAAAAGTCTGAAGACTGTGATAGATAGTTTAACCAGACCTGATTACTGTGAGAATTTTTAATCAAAAGACAATATTTTTTGTCCGTCAATCATAATTTTGTCATAAAATGTCTTTGTCTAAATTTAAACCGTATTGCTTCGAGTAAACGCCCCTTCCTGTTGGGACTTCTTCCAAACTGATAAAATATGTCTGAATATCCTTCCTTTGATATCAATACCAATACAGTCACCTTAGTAATATCAATACCCTAGAGGAAATCATTTCAATGAACGCTCCCCCTCTTCAAATAAACGCGCCCCATCAAGGCGTCTGATGATTAATGTAAATGTTTTCTATTTCATTTAATTTTTAGCTTCGAAACTCCGTAAAGAAGAAAAACAACAAGAAGGGGAAAATGAAAAGGAAGAAGAAGAAGAAGCTGAGGTCAATCCGATCTATCCTTGATGATGATTATCCCCATTCCTTTTTGCTATGTATAAAGTTTAAAAAGATATAATTTATTAGTAAATGAAAATAAAAAACAATAGAAAAAATAAATGATTTGGGTCGATGAATAATTTCGAAAAAAAAAACATTTTTAACAGTGAAAGGAAGGTTTTATTTTCTAAAAAAAAATAACCAACCGTCAAGTGACAAGCAAGCTCGAGCCCAGGCCCTATCACTAACATCCATTGGTTAAATCCAAAAGAGGTGGAAGTGGCTCTGGGTACGAGATTGACTGACAAGCTTGTTAAGAATAAATTCAATTGTGAATATTACAGTGTTGAAAATTCTAATATTTCTTACGTGTGACCAACTTTTTGAATCTGATATATTTAAGTTTGAAAGATCTTTTCCATGTTTATATTTTATATTATTTTATATTCTATAACAGTTTTTTATAAAAAAGTAATATAATTTTGTACTCGAACTTTTTTTAGAAAATAAACCTTTATTGTTAATAAAAGAGTTTTAATCGTCTTTTTTTTGAGACAGCACTACTACCATTGAGTTTAAAGACCGAAGGGCTAGAGAGAAATCTCTAACATTTCCCAGGCAAGAAAAGATGAAATCACAAATTTCCCATCCAGAACGCGCCTAAAACGCGCCGCAATCGTGATGACGGATTTTATCAAGCGATTCCTTTGTTTTTGAGGACTGTACTTTTTAGAAATCTAGCGATAGATTTTACTTTCAATCTGATGGTTGTGGGGTAAGTGGCTTCATTTTTGTATACTACATTTTCTTTACCTACTTTTCACACTGAATTCTGATTGTAGCATCAAATATTTGATTTGAAATTTCGGAAAAACCGTTAGTAAAAGGTATTTGTACGGTACAATATATATATGAAATACAGCATTTATGTACACGTTTTTAGCCAAACAGATAGCTCATATTTTTCATGCCGACGATAAGAAATAAATCAATAACTCTTAATAGAAAGGTACTCTTAGGTTCCAAATAAACGCCCCCCCCCACCGGCTTTTTAATATTTTGAAGATTTCCCAAACCCCCTTATTAAGACCCCTTTGTTTATCAATTTTTAAGAATATCTTCAGCTGTCAAAGAGAAGACCCCTTATTTTGCTCTAAATAGCCTGATTTTAGCCTATATTTTATATTTTGGGTTTTCAGAAGAAGAATTTCCAACCCCCCGGCAATTAAGAGCCCTTTGTTTATTAAAATGTCGAAAATTTTCCATCCCCCTCATTTATTTGGAACCTAAGAATACTGTAAATATACAATTGCTATTATATGTTTAATAAACATCCCTTTCTTTTAAGGCTCTTGCTGCTGCACCGTCACCGTATCTTTAAGCATATGAAGACTACAGTACTTACTGCCTTTTTCTTTTATCAGCACCACGGGCGACAAATTCTCTTCTACCATGAACACATCCATACTTCACCTCATAATATTTCAACTGCCGATTTAATGATTTAGTCACACGGTTTGCAGAACTTTCAACTGTCCTTGAGTTTCTAATGTACATCTCTACATGATGACTTTGTTTGTACTTTTCAAGGTCTATTTCCAATTCGGAAAACGAGTTGAACTTTTTACCAACATAAAATAGTGGAACATCTTCTTCCATGATTTAAAATCTTAAAAATCCATTCAAAACTTTTGAAAATCAATTTACAATAGTCAGGGGATAGAGCGGTTAGGAGTGTCCAATTTCGAGTCAGGGTCAGCAACTTTGAAAATCAATTTACAATCAGGGGATGAAGCGGTTAGGAGTGTCCAATTTCCAGTCAGAGTCAGCAACGGATAAATATTCAAATATAGATACAATGGCAAAAATTTAAAAAACAAATTTGACAAGAACAGCACACTTGACTTGAGACGAGTTTAACAGCAGTCTGTTTAATCCAGAGAACTTTCGCGCTAGAAATTATTTTACTTTAGTACAAATTACAGACCGGAAAAAATCAAAAAAGCGCGTTAAGAATTTACAGACCTTATAGTAATAAATCCGATACGAGATATTTATAAAAAGATCATTCCGGTCAGTAGTAGATTATAAATAAAAACCATGTGCTCTCAAAATAGTGCCGGCAACCGATAAAGTAAACATAATCGAGTAGCCGTGGTGATTGTGTCATACGACCGGACGGTTCTCTAGTATACAAACCCAAAGATCCGTCATTTTTTCATAGAAAATCTTACTGACGGTTCTCTAGTCCTCAAACCTAAATAAAGATCCGTCATTTCATCACGGCAAATCTTAGTGACGGTTCTCTAGTCCGCAACCATGAAGATCCGTCATTTTATTAAAGCTAATCTTAGTGACGGTTCTCTAGCTCTCAAACATAAAGATCCGTCATTTTATTACAGCCAAATGCTAGTGACAGTTCTCTAGTCCACAAACCTAAAGATCCGTCATTTTATTACGGCAAATCCAAGTGACGGTTCTGTAGTCCACAAACGGAAAGATCCGTCATTTTATTACCAGCTAATCTTAGTGACGGTTCTCTAGCTCTCAAACATAAAGATCCGTCAATTTATTACGGCAAATCCTAGTGACGGTTCTCTAGTCCACAAACCTAAAGATCCTTCATTTTATTACGGCAAATCCAAGTGACGGTTCTGTAGTCCACAAACGGAAAGATCCGTCATTTTATTACCAATTAATCTTAGTGACGGTTTTCTAGCTCTCAAACATAAAGATCCGTCAATTTAATACGGCAAATCCTAGTGACGGCTCTGTAGTCTACAAACGGAAAGATCCGTCATTTTACGGCAAATCTCTAACCTCTAAAGATCCGTTATATTTTTATGACGGTACTCTAGCTCACAAGTCTAAAGACCCGTTGACGGTTCTTTAGCTCCAGAGCTTTAAGATACGGTGACGGCCCTCTAGACACTCCGTTCTTTTAAACACCTCTTCTAACAACTTAAAAATTCAATGAACGCCCAGGCATTTATTTCCAGGTAATATGGTTATTTTTGCACCCTTTTTGCAGGGAGGACGCGCAATATGTTAACTTTGAAGCATCTTATGTTAAAAAATCTTAAATCGATAAATCTTAACAGATGGTCACATACCCATCTTCCAAAGTAAACAAGAGGTTTGGATATCTATTTTTCTTACTGGTACAATCTAATAAGAAAATACGAAGTCTTGGATAGAACCTCGACTCGAGCACCTAGATATGAGACCCCCAGCGGCACCCCTAATCACGCCATCACGCAAAAAAACTTTCTCCATCACGCATCACGAAAATCGCTAAAATTTGTCATCACGCAAAAAAATAGCGAAAAATAGCCAAAATCACGCATCACGCCTCAAATTGTTGCCCTATCACGCATCACGCCATCACGCCTAAAAAATCTCTAATCACGCCATCACGCAAGAAAAAAGTCCCAATCACGCCATCACGCAAACCACTGGGGGGGGGGGGGCTCAGATATCGATTGTATTTGCGATTTCTACAGAACTTCGAAAAACCATCAAAGAAAAGCGTCATCTCCACCGCAAATGGATAAGGTCGATTTGCACTTCAACAGAACAGAGAAGTAGAGCTGAATACGTGATAACAAGAAACCTTGTAAGTAGAAAAATAGCACAGACAAGAAGGAGGTTAGAAGAACAAATCTGTGATCAAGCGAAGAAAAGTTCAAAGAAATTCTGGAAACATATTCGCAGCTCCATGAAAACAAAACCGGGAATTCCTCCTCTCCTTCTTGACCTGAAGAATAACTCATCACTCTGTTATAGGGATGAAGATAAAGCAGACGTACTACAGGATCAATTTTGTAGTGTTTTTACACAAGAGCCTGCTGGACCACTACCAGAGTTTGCATCACGTAAAGACTCATGTGTAACTTTCGATCTCACCATTGAAATGGTCCGAAAAGAACTGAAAAGCGTGAACCCTAACAAGTCACTGGGACCAGATGAGATTCATCCTGCTATGCTTTCTAGATTGGAAAATTGCGCACGTATCCCCGATCTATAAAAAAGGAAAAAAGAACTAGGCAGAAAATTACAGGCCAGTTAGCTTGACATCTATTGCTTGCAGATCGATGGAAAGAATTGTTTAAGATCAAATAATGAAGAAGTTCCTAGTAGACAAAAAGTTTCTGACAAGCAACACGGATTTTTGGGGAAAAGATCAACAGTCACACAATTATTGAGTTATCTTTATAAATGTTCAGACTCAATATCAGAAAAGTAAAATGCTAGATGTTATCTATTTCGACTTTGCCAGGGCCTTCGATACAGTTCCACACCGCAGATTACTCAAGAAACTCGACGCATATACGGTATCAAAGGATTCACGTTAGACTGGATCAAATCCTTTGTCGAATAGACGGGTTAATCCTGGAGCACGTGGATCAAGAAAAAGATCTCGGAGTGAAAACTGAATTTTGAAGAACACATCTTTGGTAAAATCAAGAAAGCTAACTCAATCGTTGGTCTGATCAGCAGAAGTTTTGACTTTCTTTCACCACAAATGCTCCGCACTCTTTTTATAGCGTTCGTCCGACTTCATCTTGAGTACGCTCAAGCCGTTTGGTCTCCACGACTCGTCAAACACATCACTGCCATTGAGAGTGTTCAGCGAAGGGCCACGAGACTGGTTAGCGGGTACAAGAACAAATCTTACGAATACCGTCTCCGTAAGATTAACCTTCCGACACTGAAAATCAGACGTAAAATTGGCGATATGGTTGAAGTATATAAACATCTTCACGTTTATGATAAATCATCGGCCTGTCAAAAGTTTGTCCTTCGCGAACGCCCGAAACGTCAGCACGATTACGAACTACAAAGAAACTTTGCAAATGATGGTGTCAGAGGGTATCAAACAAATTTGTTGTTCTACAGAAGTATTGACATATGGAATGGTCTTGGAGTTGATGTTGTAGCTGCAACATCTGTCGCCAACTTAAAAAAAAAATTCTCACAGAATGGGAAAAAGATCTCCATAAATTGTAAAATGTTAAGCATGATTATTATAGAGGTCGATAGACCTGGGAAATATATTACTGTAAATAAATAAATAATATCTCTTTACAAAATCTCAGTCTTTTCCTTTTCATGGCTCGATCTACAAGCAAAGTAATCATATTTGATTGAATTATATCCAATGAAATAGAGTGGAAATACGGAAATTGTGATTCTCGCCCCGAGCTTGAAATTAAAAAAAAATATAATATTTTTCAAATATTTGACGGTAAGGTATATTTTGATACTACTTGGTCGTTTTGTTTCAGTGCGCTTCTTTCTTGGTATATTTGACCATTGTGCTTGGGTCATTATCGGTCATTGTGCGTTATTTTGAGTCTTTGCCGTGCATAATGTTTTTTTCTGGCTCGATGTCCTTTTTGCTGGTACTTTGTTATTCATATCATGCTAAATTTTTAGATTATTCTGGATCATTGTTATTTTCCTGGTTTATAGTAATTTACGGAATAAAATTCCGCCTTTTAATTTACGGAATTTTATTCTGCAAATTACTAATCTACGGAATACGTTGATATCTCTTGAAGCAATAAAGGTATATTGTTCAAACTTCACACGTCTTCATAATGGATCAATGCTGCTACATGCCAATTTTGGGAATATGAAACCTACGTAAACCGTAATTACGGCCAATAAAGCATTTAGTGCCATACTGATTATGAAAATTCCGCAAATTACTAATATACGGAATTCTGAAATAACTTTCGAACCGTTTTATATCTTAAAACGAAATTTGGCACGTATCATAGTATCCGCTAGACTCTGCTTCATGCCAAAAAGCAGCTCTGTAGTTTTTTGTTGACGTGAGTTACATAAGAAAAACGTAAAATCACGTAGCTACCCAATAACCGTTCATCACCAAAACTTAGAACTGCTCTAATTCAAAGAGAAATTTGACCAACAAGCCCAAATTTGGGGTGAACCCGTAAAGTTCATAATTGAAAGTCCTCTCTGAAAAAATTAAATTCCCTACCCGACGTGGGAAGAAGATACGTAAGAAAAACGTAATGTGACGTAGTGTACAATTCTGTGTATCTCTGGAACGGATAAGTTTCTGAACAAAAAAAATTTGCACGCAAGGTAGCCCCTTTGTGACAAAAGCTCACATAAAAAAATTCAGACCAATAAAATGACGTTATCGAGAGTTAAGTTCAAATTCCGCAAAACACTAACTCGGCGACCAATATTGTAAAAAAAACTCACAAGCCAAATTTCTGAGCAATACTACGACGTCATCGGCAGTTACGTTGAAATTCCGCAAATTACTAATCTACGGAATTCTCAAATAACTTTCGAATCGTTATATATCTTGCAAAAAAATTTGGCACGTGTGTTAGTATTTAAAAGACGCTGTTTCACGCCAAAAATCAGCTCTGAAATACGTTTTTGACGGGAGTTACGTAAGAAAAACGTAATTCGACGTAGTGCAAAAATACCAAACTCCCTATTTCGGCGACCAATAAGTCTCGGAACATAAAAATTTGCACAGGGTAGCCGAAATTTGGCACGTACCTTAGTATCCGTAAGACTCTGCTTCATGCCAAAAAAATCAGCATATAATCAGCCACGTTCTCACGTTCTCTTTGAGCATCACCGAAGAAACTCTTCTGATGCTGCCAAGCATGAAGACATTTTAGAGCAGAAACTACTTGAGTTTGGGAAGAAATTGGCTACTAAAGAAGATATTGCTGACATTAAAAATCTATTTACCAAGTTGTACAATCGTCTTGACGAACAAGAAAAAAGGATTCTTTCTCTTGAGGAAGATAGCATTCATCATGAAGATAGAATTGAACTTCTAGAAAAGTCAGTTTCTGAACTCAAAAACAAAGTCAATATTTTATGTGATAAGAATGCTGTACTTTCAAGCTCTGTAGATTTTTTGACCAAACAAAATGACCATCAAGAGCAATATTCAAGGAGATATTGCTTAAGAATCAACGGCATGGAAAAGTCGGCTGACGAGTCCGCTGATAAATGTGTAAAAAAGGTTGTGGATCTTTGCAATCACTTGAACTTAAACATTTCTGCTGCTGATATTGATAGGGCTCATCGTGTTGGTCGAGAAAAGCAATCCATGATTGTCAAATTTCATTCGTTTGGGAAACGCACAGCTTTGTATAAAGCTAGAAAAAGTAATGCTTTAGACCAAAACATAAAAATACGTCTCGACATCACCAAAGCAAGGCTTGACCTTTTAGACAGAGCTAAGGCATTAATCATTGACGATGGGCCAGTGGATTTTGTGTTTGCAGACATAAACTGCAACTGTGTTGCACGCTTAAAATCTAAAGAATTCAAGTTTTTCAATGATATCGAGTCCTTCAAACATAATGTTTTAAACAAGTAGTTTTTTTTCCTTTTCTTACATCTGAAAGTTTTTTTGTGTTTATCAAACTTTTTTGCAACTTTCTTTCTTTTTTTTGCGAAAATCAATCATTTTATGATGCCCTTTCATCTAAGTAATTACTTATAATTACCTCTCACTAACCACGATGGAATCTTTTTACGAAATGATTCTTTATGCATTAAGCATTTCTTTTCTCTTTTTACAACTTTTTTCGGAATTATATTTTTCTTTTTTTGTTTTATTTTTTGGCTTAGAGAGCATTATGAGCAAATTTCTTATGTCATGTTGTTTGATGGTTGTTGATCGGAGTTTGTCATGGGGGTAAGTCTTAGCCAGTACAGAGCATGCATCGGATTTTTCAATATTTTACGCCTTAAATATCATAAGCTAAATCCCTCCTGTAGTTTTTTCATCTTACAAAATTTCCTTTTTACACTCATATTTTTATGCCTTATTTTGTCCGGAGATATTGAGGTTTAACCCTGGGCCGGAGAGGAGAGGGAAACCACGCTAAGCATTTGTCATTGGAACCTGAATAGCGTCTGGGTTGAAGATTCTATGGGAGATTTTATTAAGATTAAACAACTTTCTGCATTTCTAAACATTCATAAATTCGACATTGTCTGTTTGGGTGAAACTTTTCTGAATTCTGAGATAAAAGATAATGATCCTAGGCTGGTTATTGATAATTATGAGATCAAAAGATGCGACCATCCCTCTAATAATAAGAGAGGTGGTGTCGGTATATATTATCGAGATCATCTAGGTCTCGATGTGAAACCACAACTCACTACTTTGGACGAATGTCTAGTAGCTGAGATGAAAACCGGTGCGAACCGGTTTTTTCTTTGCGTCTGTTACCGTTCCCCCAGTCAGACTTCTGATGCAATTCGATGTTTTTTTCGCAATGGGAGAGACTATAATAAATATCCAAAATTTTTCTCCTACTGTATAATCTTTCTTGGGGATTTCAATGTCAAGAATTCTGACTGGTGGAGCGGTGATGTCACCAATCCTGGAGGAAGAGAAATTCAAAATCTAGCTACCCAGCATGGTCTGAAACAATTAATTGATGGGCCTACTCATCTCTTGATAATTCAACTTCTTGCATTGATCTAATTTTTTCATCAGCAGATCTTGATTCTGATCTGGTCCTCCCTCTTTGCCCCCTAAGTGCCCTCACCAGATAACCTTTTGCAAGCTAAACTTTAAAATCCCCTTCGCTCCATCTTATGAACGAAAGGTTTGGGACTTCTCCAGAGCAGATCCCGTTCTAATACGAAGGGCAGTAGATATGGTTGACTGGGATCTTGTTTGAGGGTACTGATATGGATGGCCGGGTCCCCTCTTGACTGAAACCATCATCAATTATGTTCAACTTGTGCCTAATAAAGTCATACGCTCAGAATAGGATGCTATGGCTGACGCTGAGATAAAGAGATCCCTACTTGTAAATCGAAAGTTTATGAGCGGTATGTAAAAATGGGAGGAGGGAGAAGACCTCAAAACCTTCAAGAAATCAATCTATGTTGTGAGGGCTTGTCAGGATGCTAAAGATTCTTATTTTTCCCGCTTAGCAAATAACCTAATGACCCAAACTTAGGTTCAAAGAAATACTGGTCTATTCTAAATCAATTTCTTCATAGGAGGAAGTCGCCAAGGATTCCACCTGTTCGAGATTCCAGCAATAATCTTATTGCTGACGTCGCTACAAAAACAAATATATTTAATCAGTTCTTTGCTAATCAGTGCTCTCTCATAGACACTGATAGTGTTTTACCGCAACAAAAATATGTAACTAATTTTAGAATAAACAATATCGCTCTTGATGAAGCCAAAATCTTAGCCCTCATTCGCGCACTTACGACTAGCAAAGCGCATGGTTGGGATGACATCTCCATACAGATGATTAAAATCTGTGATGAATCCTTGGTTAAGATTTTTGCATTTTTCCATCAAACTGGAAAAGAGCAAATGTTGTTCCTGTGTACAAAAACAAAGGGGACAAGAGCGTGGTAAAAAATTATAGACCAGTGTCTCTTCTGCCTATTTTTGGAAAAATCTTTGAAAAATGCATCTTTGACTCCGTCTACACCTATTTCGAAAACAACAATCTTTCCAAATTCCCAGTCTGTTCCGCAAGGGTGACTCTGTTTGTCTCAGCTGTTCTGTTCCATAACACACAACATCCTGATGGTTTTGATGTTGATCCACCCCTAGATACTCGTGGAGTGTTCCTTGATATTTCCAAAGCTTTGACGAGTTTGGCACGATGGTTTTTTTTTTTCAAATTAAGTCATATGTGTTTCTGGCTCCCTTCTTTATTAATCCAGAATTTTCTACCCGGAGACGGCAGCGGGTTGTTCTTGATGGTCAAGCTTCTGATTGGACGGAAGTCTTGCAGGTGTACCTCAGGGATCTATTCTCGGACCCCT